>NW_009205844.1:0-40198 GCF_000690835.1 Fulmarus glacialis | reverse complement strand
CGGCACTGGTGAGGCCGCACCTCGAAGACCGTGTTGCGTTTTGGGCCCCTCACTACAGGAAGGACAGTGAGGTGCTGGAGCGTGTCCAGAGAAGGGCAACGAAGCTGGTGAAGGGTCTAGAGAACAAGTCTTATGAGGAGTGGCTGAGGGAACTGGGACTATTTAGTCTGGAGAAGAGGAGGCTGAGGGGAGACCTCATCGCGCTCTACAACTACCTGAAAGGAGGTTGTAGCGAGGTGGGGGTTGGTCTCTTCTCCCAAGTAACCAGCGATAGGACGAGAGGAAATGGCCTCAAGTTGCGCCAAGGGAGGTTTAGACTGGACATTAGGAAAAATTTCTTTACTGAAAGAGTGGTCAGGCCTTGGAACAGGCTGCCCAGGGAAGTGGTTGAGTCACCATCCCTGTGATGTGAAGTATTTAAAAGATGTGTAGATGTGGCACTTAGGGACATGGTTTAGTGGGCACGGTGGTGTTGGGTTGACAGCTGGACTCGATGATCTTAGAGGTCTTTTCCAACCTTAATGATTCTATGATTCTATAGAGTTCAAATCTTTTCAGATTATTATTACTAAATGTGCTAATTTTGAATAAAAACATTGGAAGACTGACACAGTAAGCTCATCTGAAATATAAAGTAAAAAGTGTAATCTTAATTTCCTTTATGTAAACACTTAAATACTTGCAAATCTTTTGGGAACAAATTCAGGAAACAAAATCTGATCCTCGGCATTTTTATCCCAAATATACAGTCATCATCCTCATTAGCAACCATGTCTCACTGTTAAAGAGCTGGCTTTTCACATGGGTGGTGTATTTCACTAGTCAAAGGTGCTTTTTGCTTATAGGAAACAAAAGAAGGAAGAGATTTTTGGTTTTGTTTAAATCCCGCAGCACTTAAAAGTGTTTACCATTTGCTTCTTAGACGGCCACGTTAGCCAAATCTTTATTAATTAAGTGGCGTGTTCATAATCAAATACTGTTCAAAGAGATCCCTGCATAGGACTGCACAAATAAGAGCAAACATACAGTACTCATATTCCTTACTGGAAAGAAGTACCAACTGCAAGATCTTCCTGTAGCACACCATTTACTCTCAAGATTTTAAAAGAGTACAGAAAAGGAGTAGGCTAATATATTACATCCACACCTTCAGAAGCCTAGCCTTGGAGCCAAGATTCACTGTTCTCCTGGGCACTAAACACGACCCATTCAGATGCTGGGTGGTGCAGTTACACAAACATTTTTCCAGCAGTAAATGGATTTGAGTTGCTATTTGCTTCAGATCTTGCAGCACAGCTTACTCAATGCCTCGTGTGCCAAGGAAGTTTTACAACTGTGCCCCACAAACAGTAGCATCCACAAAGCTATTGGAATAACAACTGCCAAATGGAAGCAGAAGTGAGTAACCAGAGGGAAGACAGGGAGTAAATTTCTTGAGCTGGTTGATTTGACAAACCTGATGCATCAAAAAAATTATGTTCTTAAAACAACTGCTCCCAAATTGTACTCAGCTTGAAGACTTAGAGGGAAAAAAAAGCCTGTGCCAGAAAGCTCATCCATTACACCCAGCTGTATTAAGTGATCTTAGAAACAACAGTATCTCTATTTCTTTCTATTTTTTATTTCCTTTAGACAACTGCTCTACAGCAACACGGTTATATATGCATACTCACTTTTGTGCCCACATATACCTACATGCTCTCTACTGCAAACATTATCTGCCTGATAAACGCGCTCCATCTGACAGCCCTGCATCAAGGCCAGGTTCAAACAGAAGCGAATTTCAGCAGAACTCACTAGTGAGCTTATTAGCAGACCACTGAAAGAACTACTGGTCTGCTGTGAGAATTGAAAAAATAAGCACTTGCATTTTAAGTAACATAAAACAAGATGAGGGTTTTTTCTCTTTTATCAGTCAGAAAAACACATGAACTATTATACCTTTGCCACGGTTGCCTTAAAAGGACATAGAATAGGCAAGAAGAGCTACATAAGGAATTAGAGGCAGACTGCATTTTGATTTTTTAGCTCCTTTTTAGTACTATTGATAATCAGCTTCTAGTCTAAACCAAAGAACTTAAAATGCAGTTTGACTTCAAGGCATTTTTTATGTTGTTAATCAAAACATGCTGCCTAATATGCATTCCTTGATTAATGTTCTTCTCTATTTAAAACCAAATGTGATTAGCTTAAATGCAAATATTTAAACATCACCATAATTAATATTTTGAAAAGTCTAATGCATGATTTCTTACGGGTTTTCTTTACATTCAGATTAAAGTCTGAAGTGACTAACACTGTATTGTCATATGTAAGATTCATGTTATTTTTATTAAAATTTCAATCCTAAAAATATTTAAATTGTGTTAGCTAAAGATACAAAGACAAGCATCCATGCTGACAAGCAAAATTTTCAAGCACTATTTGCAGCCCTAATGTGCAAAGAGTTTTTGTCCAATCACAACTGGAGTTTTATCATAATCATGAGGTAAACTTTGCTTTTGTATGCCAAATGTCTTGAGAAAAATTACTTCAATTCCCCACCCTCCATCCCCATCCCCTCTCCTCCCTCCCAAAAGCACCTGCTTTAGCAGAGCACAGGCTGTGTAAAGGGGAAGGATAGATGCTGTCTTCTACATTCTCTACTGAGCACAAATACAAAATGTAATTTTAATAGTCAGCATGGTCTAAAGCACTGGGCTTTCATAGTAAATGTCTCCACCTTTTAGCAGGGCTCACACTGGCTCCCTTGCATATACAGTAGTTACTTTAACTTTTCCGTTTTGGGCAATTTTGTTTGAAAATGGTGAAAACACTGACCACTGTTCCCTTGAGTTGTGGATACCAAAGACTTCAGGAAACACCAAATATTACAGTTTTGCCAAAACTAAAGAAGAGGGGGAGAAATTTGAAATTAATTCTCTTTTACAGATCCCTCTGTCTCCTTTGTTCAAGTACTCGAATTCCTGAAGACTATATATATATACTAGTAAGTGAAACGTGCTTTAAACTGTTGTCTGGCTGAGACACCATCACTGTCCTGTCTCTGTACTACTGCAGCACCCTTCCATCTCTGTCCTCCAGCACAGATGCAAGGCATACTTCTTATTGGGAGTGGTCCCCAGCCCACAGTAACTCCCAAACCAGGCCCAGGAATTAATTATTTGGAAGTGCTAGTTGTCATGAGCTAAAGGCATGCCAGAGGCTGCTCTAACACAGTTTAACAGCAGAGACTCCAACATCGCCTGGGAACATTCGCTGGCATCAGTGTAGATGTAAACAAACAAGATATTGATTCAGTGTGTAACAAATTGTTGACAGGCTTTGGTGAAACTCTATAGGAAAGACTGTTATGAAAGTTTGAAAAGCCATATGTCCTCATATACAGTATTTCCACAGCTTTGTGCCAAAGGAGTTTATTCTCTCAGCCCAGCCCTACTCTAATTGAGGACTTAATCCTTTGAAAAAACTTGGCTATCAATCAGCTGTTAAGATGCAGGTAGGCACATCATATTTCTAAACCAAATCTGTATTTATTGATCACCTGGGAAGAAAAGGAGAATTCCTGAGTCAGAACACCAGCTCTGCAGTGGTTTTGTCAGTCACAGACTCGGGATTTTTTAATAAATCCATGAAGTATCTGTCAATCTCTGGCAGGCTCCGTGTTATGCAGTATTTCCTACGAATGCTGTTTTCTGTCTCTGGTTTCTTTCTGTCTTCTGCTTTCTCTTTAAGAAGGGTATCTTTCTCTTAACTCTTCTCATCCTGACTTCAGGGATTCTCTTTTAAAAAGCAGTGCTCAGTAGATGTTTCCATTGACTCATACAGGCACCTTTTCAGGTATATTACTTTATATTATATCTGATTGTCTCTTGAACACAGCAAGGCTCCCACATCATCAGCCCAAGATTAAATATTTAACTTTCTTTCACATAGAAACAATATTGTAAGGAAACTGAGACACAGTGAACATTACAAAGCATTCTCACGTTTTCTCCACCTTCCTAACAAGTTACTACTTCTCCTCGACTGTTACCATCTCCTCGTGGCCACCATTGCTTCATTTATCTTCTGTTGTGACCAAATATTACCTTCTCCCACTTTGCTCACTGACAATACCTTCTGGTAAATCTCTATTTAATTTCCCAGGATGAAGGTTACGCAGCATCAGTCCCAAACACTAATTGAGAATTTAGGAAGAATGAAAACTTGACTTAAGTGTAGATGTTGACATGAAAAGCTTCTCTTGCTCAATTATTTGGACAGAACTCTGAATCCAGACAAAATGGCTGGAGGAGAAAGGAAGATAAGACTCCAGAAAAAGAAAAATGGGACATTTAATGATGATGGAGAGAATAATACACAAAAATCAGGAAGACTCAGACACGAGTCCAGTAAGGAAGCAGCTTGTTTTGGAATACTGCTCCGTCTCCACTCACGCAGATGAGACAGTAGATGCTTACTCTCATTTTGTTCCTGGAGACATTGGTCCAGCAATACTATCAGTGGTTGGATCTGTTTTAGTGCAGCAAATCTACATATTTCTTGAAGTATTGTAACAAAAGAAGAAATAGTGAAAACGTGTTCTCCAAGTCATGCGTCAGAGGGTCATGTTTACCATTTACAGCGTCTCTGTCCAATAACCTGTAACAGGAAGCTTCCAAGCTGGATGAAACCTCAAGATTTTATTGAAACAACAACTAACACTTTGTCATAATTTCCTTGAACTGCCTTCTTATTTGAGGGCAGATAACTTACTCTCACAGTGATTCTGAATGGTTGGGTTTCTTTGGTGATACATGAGTACAGGAAGACCCACCAAAGATTATAGCAATCATAACAGTTTCAAAATGCATCACAGAGGTAACCTGAAGTTAGTGAAATACTTCTGAAGTATTTCAGGGTTTTCAAATGGATTATTTAGATCATCCTTAAGTCATTTACTAAGCAGAACATGTGCATCTGTGTACACACATATATATATCTGCAAACACAAACTGAGAGGACCAAGGCTAAGGCACAGAGAAAGCTCAAAGACCAGGTCAACTTTCAGCTTTAAATATCTCCCATATTACTTAGAGTATTTGTAAGATGGAAAGTAATCAAAGATCACAAAGCAGGCAGATAAAATACAAGTTGTTTTCTGACTTTTTGAATGGCAAAACAAATTATGACTGTTTTATTTTCACAATTACAGGCTGTTAAAATGACTGAGGTTAGGGGTTTAGATGATGTAGAGCCACCCACAGCTAGCCTTAAGAACACATTTCTTATTCAGCCTCAGAAATGCTCCCGCATATAAAGATGTCAGAGATCATAATTTTTTATGCACTGGCTGCTTTCCATAATAATCAGACCCTTGGTCACTCTAGTAGACAAGAGACTAATGCCATGTTTTTCAGACATGTTTTTCCTAGTAAACTGTGATTAGCTCTCTGCAGCACAGGACTGTGCCCTAGCAAATCACAGCATGAAAATTAGTTATTTAAGTCTGTATGCAAACAAGAAATACAATGAAATTTTGTTTCTACTCCCAACAGCCTTCCCAACTCCACAGGCATTTAATGTGCCCAGCATTCTTTTAACTACAGTAACTATTTATTACTGATACTTTCTGTTCAAATCACATTGTTTTACACTTACACAACCCAGTTTACAGCACCAAAGCCTTGCCTGAGTGGATGTTGATATCCTCATCACCAGTGCTCTCTGCACTTCTCAATTTATCACACTTACTGTTTGCAGCTATCAGTCTTAAAACTCACAAAGACATGCAAAGCACAGGAGTTACTTAACCCCATTATCATCTATATTTAAATGCAGTAATTTCACAAATCTTAAAGAATAATGGAATTGGTTCAGATTTGGCAAGACATTTCAGGTTCCCTCCTACATGCTTCTGCTAAGGAAAGGAAAAGATTAAGTAATCTTAAATGTATTATTAAAGCATTAACCTCCATTTTTGCTCCAAAGAAGGCAGTCAGGAAAGAAGAGTCTTTCAGTCCCATACACTGAGGAAATTTTCTCTAGGGTGTAACAACAATTTCAGACCAACAGGGAGGGGAGCATGGCTGGCTGAGCATCTGTGGAAGGGAACAATGCAGCCTTGCCACAACCAGAAAACTTTTGTGCACAGAATGACATGAAGGAAAGCATTTTTTTAAGAAGCAACAGAGAACCTGCTATCCATGACCAAATAGCTCCAACGACCCTAACAGCATGAGCAAATAGTGTAATTCCAGCCCAGCCCATAGGTCAGAGCACTTTGTGCAGAGCATGCTTTAAATGCCGGTACCCTAGTATGATCCCAGAGGTGATGTGTTTTGCTGCTCTAACCATTCCACACTTTACCAGCATAAAGTCCAATTACTCAATTTTGGGGTATGTAAACCAAGTTTTGGTTGTCCAGTTAGATTATGCTTTCTATTGCTGAAATTTCTAAAATCAGCAAATAAGGAACCGTGAGACAAAAAAAAAAACCCTTGTACCAAGACCATGAAGGATGGTGTGGTACAAAGGACTGCAGAACATAGTATGTGTACAGTAGAGGGCTTTTTCCTTTGGAGTGTTCTCAGACCTCCACAGTGTACAGGAATTAAGGAGCTCAGCGCTTTGCATTAACAGGCCCTAGAAAGATTAAATAATTGCCAGCAAGAATAGTAATTACTCTGACTTGCAAATCTACATACTTCACAGACATGGAAAGGATCTGAGAGAACAAAGCCCACACCATGCAGAAATGGTGAAAATATTGAGTGACCATTTTCTGTCTTGGAGTCATCTTTCCTCCTGACCCCATTCTGCATTTGTATAAATATTCATAGCTGACAAAATCCATAGTCTGGGACAGAGAAAATAAAAGCAAGCCTAACACAATGCCTGTATAAAAATTAGATTTAATGAAGTGCCTACTGTGGATTTATTTCCTGATGTTCTTCTGTGGTAATAAACCCACATCCCTTAACACACTTGGAAGCCAAACAGAAAAATGAAACCAGGAAGTTTCTTGGCTGCCATCTACTGTTCAAAACTTTTCTGTATCACACAGAATAAAAATAAGAACAAACCCAAAGAGCACTCACTGACATCTCCAGGTTTTCTCCTCCTCTTTACTATTATTGGATAAAAACAATGTCTTTGGACTGCTG
Source organism: Fulmarus glacialis (assembly GCF_000690835.1). Classification (NCBI taxonomy): domain Eukaryota; kingdom Metazoa; phylum Chordata; class Aves; order Procellariiformes; family Procellariidae; genus Fulmarus; species Fulmarus glacialis. The sequence continues at coordinate 33,050 of NW_009205844.1, read as the reverse complement.
TTTTTTTTCTTTTTTTCTTTTTTTTTTTTCTTTTGGACTGACCACTATATTTCTATAAGAATTCTGTGTATATGCTCACCTTTTAATCAGTCTCAAGAATGAGAAACACAAAAGCTTGTAAACTTAATGACACACTGATTTAGGGAAGAACACTGTAGTATTCTTCGTATTTCAGTGAAAAACTGTACTTGTTAAAAAAGTTATACTAATTCACTAGAGAGCACTGTAGAGTGATTTCACTATACAGCAATAAGACAGCACTAGGACAGAGACTGAAAAGCAATGTGCAAGAAAGCTGTCTGCCTTCCCTTTTCTCGAGGCTTTGTGTTACTATCAGGGTAAGCCCTACAATATATTTGTTTCTCTAGTTCTCTTATTTTGAGAGCTGCCTAGATGTCTTTGTCCTTTTAAACTCCTCTGCCCCATCTCCTGCCTCTTTGCTGCCCCGAAGAAGCCACTATAATCCTGCAGATCCGATGAATAAGACAGGCTGGAATGAAAAGGGAATAATCTTCTTTATGTTCGACCTACAAAATGACTTGGAAATTAGGTTTAAATGACACAGGATGCCAGGTTGTCACCTTTTATGACAAAAGCCGAAGGGACTATCATCTGCAGTAAAGAAGAACCAGAAGTTTACTGAGAGACCTTAGGCCTGCAAGGACAAAAACATCTGAAATTGGATTCCTGGGTCAATACCGTCACTCACTTCCAGACTTCAGTCATACGGTTATAAACTGAAGACTCATCCTAGTAAAACATACTGGGGGCCAATTAAATACTTCATCTGAAAGCAACTAGTAACCTTCTCTTTACCATCTAGTCCAAACCCATTCACAGCAGGTCCAACAAGTTTAGGCTGCTCAGGCCGTGTCCGGTCAGGTTTTGAACAGGATAGAGATGTCAAACCTCTTTGGACAACCAGTTCTAGTATTTCACCACGCCTACCAGCCAACATGTCTCCTACTCATTCGCCGGCTTGGCATGTTTAAAAAACAGTATTTCTAATATCCCCACTCAAAAGTTCACAAGATTATATATATTACATATACACACGTACATACGTATATAGCATAATGAAGCTGACTATGTACTTCTAGTCTCTAGAGAACAAACTGCTCCCTCTTACACAAAGGTATCAGATGGTGAAACAGCGTTTCAAGAATGGTTGTAGAATATGACAACTTCAAGTGCAATGCACATTAAAAAACTGAACCTTTGTAGAAAGGTACTAACAGATGATCTAGTAGTAACTTCAGCTTTCACAGTCTTTTCTCTACTTTTTAGTTTCCTTTAGTATTCCTTAAAGTTCAGGGTGGTCTGCGGAAAAGTAATACTGATTGGGAATCAGCCTACCAGCAATCTGAAAGGTATGATACTCAGTGGCTGAGGAATGTAAGCAGGTCAGGGCTCATACTGTAATAAACAGGAGAAAATGCAAAAGAAAGCAAAGAAATTAAACAAAAATAAAACCCCCACCCTGAGCACAATAAAAAGTAAGCAGCTATAAAACGTGCATTATGGTTTGTGCACTGCATACCAGGTCATTTTGAAGGTTGTGGGCGGGTATGTAATTATCTGTGTCCTGTATTTCCAGGACAAGAATTTGGATGAACTTGGTACGTCGACCTACCTGGTTTGAAATGGGGTAAAGAGTGGACTCCAGGCCACGTATCTTCGTTTGGTGTTCCAAGTACCTGTGCACAAAAAGAAAAAAACAAAAAGGAAAAAACCACTGCTTTAAAATCCATTGCTTTAACAGAAAAGATGTAACAAGTCATAGCATTGCATAAAGCCACTCCTCCAAAGAGCTCCATGTACCTTACAATCCAAATTTTAAATAGGCTTAATTCTGGGGGGAAGTGGGGGAGGAAGAGGGTACAAAAAGTAAATGATTACCATGGTTTCAAGGTACCAGTGTAGTCAGTAAAGCACATAATGGTGCTGTGTTCCTGTCAAGTTGTTTATTTAACCAATACATGTTAAAGCTACTTTCCATTGACAAGTGTCAAGCTACCTGCATATCTCAGAGCGATGGTGTCAGAGAGGCTAGATATTTTAGCTCAAAAATAATTTCAATCCCTGTAAACTTAAATAAGCTGAACGGATACCTAATAGATGCTAGGATAGAAGATTTGCACAGATGGTGAAGCAGATGACCAATAGCATGGCAAGAACAAGAATGCACAGCGAATAGTTGTTATTTTAAATGGATGTAGTACACATAAAAATAATAAATTTTTAGGAAATACAGATTTTATTGACTCATGCATTATGCTTTGTTTCTATTCACTTCAACTGTCCTCCTTCCTGTAGTGTAAGGCAGACCAACTTTCAGCAGCAAAGTATTTAACACTTCTCACGTGCATCTTATATCCTCTGCTCACATCAAAAGTTCACCCCCCGTGATTTGGCACAAATAATAAATAAATTGAGAGAACTGCTAAAATTAGTTCTCCTAAACCCGTTTTTGCTTCATGAGACGTAACTGTCAACGCTTGCTTTAAGTGGAGCCAAGAGGAATACCTTAAGTAGCAGGTCTACAAATGCATTTCTGAATGAGTTGTGGAATTTGATATTTCACTAGTGGGATCTTCCTTGTTACAAATTTACACTCAATTTCTAACCTGAATGAAAAATGCTAGGGACTGTTTTCAATGTTTGTTATAAGCTCAGGCCCTGGAATAAAAGGCTGATATTCTAAAGGAAAAGCATTTCACACCAGTCTGGTGCTTGTTTTGCATTGTTATAAATGTACAAAACCTCCTGCCAGCACTGCCCCTACCTTCACTGCAGATCTTCTGAATAAATCTTTTGGACCTGCGTATTTTGAGTCACTGTGATATTCTATGGTCACTTACACCAGCACAAAACAACCACAAAGTTAGTGTGAAAATCTTTGGTCCAAGTATGTGAAGGTTTGTGACACTTCAGCGTAGACTACAAGACATCTACTCCCAATCATTTCGAGCTGAAGAGATTTTTTTTTTTTATGTCTGCTGCAATATACATATTCATTAAGAGCATTAAAGGAAGGACCACTCTAGAATATTGGTTGCACTTCTTAAGCTATGTAAACATCTGTTCATGTCGACAAATTCAAGCTTAAAAAAATTCTTAGAAGCAAGACTGGGAAGCTAAAACACAAAAAATTTCTCTTCAACTCTGCCAGAAATTTGTTTCATAAAATTTAGAAACTGGCTTAAAAACTTGAGGCAAAAGTAAATGACCTCTTAAACAGATAAAATTCTTACCTACAAGGTGTGCTTTATGACCCTAGGGCCTCAAGTTTGTTAAGCAATTTACAATACTAACCTGTTTCTAATCTAAGAATATTAATGCAAAGATCATCTTTCTCCACTATCAAATACAATAAGCAAATAGTCCAATTTAGATGTAGTATGACCAATTTAGATGCAGTAGAAAGTGAAAGCAGAGCACCAAAGTATTAGAGAAACAAAGATGACAGTATCAGTTCAATCAGACAGTATACGTTCATGTGGTTATTTGGATATGCAAGTTCTCTGATTTTATTTGTAAATATTGTTTGTAGGACATTGCTTTCAGTCCTTGTGAAATATCTCTTAATTGGCATTTGAATAAGATAAACCTGGCCCTGCAACCCTGATTCATCACAACACCCGTATTCATTTCATTATTGCTATCAGGGAGAGCACAATTCTCTGATTAAACATAGAAGAAGTAGTTAGGAGACACCGTTGACACTACGTCATGATTAAATCAATTTGCAAACAACTTTCACCTGGCTTCTGTATAACCAAACTCCTGGTGCTAAGCACCTCCCAGACCAGGAGAGGGAGCCCGTGGATTAAAAACAGATTCTTGTATCCTCAATTTAAATTAAGAAATATGGTCCTCAATTTTGCAACTCCTCTTAGCAAATCAAAGGAATATTCTCTCATGAAACATTATGAATATAAGAAAATTAGCCACATCCTTCTAAATGTATGTTCTTAATCGTCTCTTATTTTAGATGAGACATAGGCAGCTAAGCCCCTGTACAGATGAATATTAAAACCAGCTAGCAAAATCTGAAACTTCCAGTGAAAGGTAGAATATTTATCAGACTTATTTAATATAGAACTTGGAGCTAAGAAATGGATTATTCTGATTTTCAAAGTAACATCAGGTCCAGTAACAGAGGGCTTCATGGGAGATCACTTTTATAATGAATCTTACGTGACTCAATTTTTTTGTTTCACTAGTTTTCCAGTCCACTTTAATAATATTCCAGCACATCTGCTGTTACATGTTTAAGAGCCAGCTACAAACAAGTTCTGTGCATTGCAGTACTCAAACCGCCTACAGTATTTATACCTTCTGTCAAGGGTAGCAGTCAGGCTAAAAACAACTAGGGTTCTCCATCATCTAAATGCCTACCATTTTTAAGGTAGGGGCACTTGGTAGTTCAGGGAAGGATCCAGACATTGTATTTTAATGCATTGTACAAACACTATAAAGACCATCCTTCTTGCATACAATTTTTAACATGCACAATACAGAAATTCACAGTATGTGGCTATCAATCAACAAGGAGAAGGCAGCAGTGAAACATGTGGTTTTGGAGAGGATGAAACAGTCAATGCCCACGGGTATGTTAACATAAAATGATTTGTAAGCATCACCTTGCAAGTGATACTTCTAAGCAGCAATCAATCCCATTTTGATGAGGTGGGATTAGGCAACCCAAAGCAATGAGTTTTGACACCTGCTATAAACAAAGTAAAGTGTAGTTCACATGTAACACCACAGTGGAGAAAGATCTGCCTTGTTTTGCAGCTTACATAAGAGAATTAAGGGACCAACACGGAAAAGGAAAGCGGGGGAGGAAGGGAGAACCCCACAGTCTTCTGGTTTTACTCCAAAATACTGTCCCTTATCTGACTATCCAGACCAAACCACGGGCAACATCTTGGCACCATAGAAAGGCATCTAACTGACTGGCTGTAGCAAACCACTGGTTATCCAGCCAGTGCTGGAAAGCAAGCCTGACCTTACAGCGATGACTGGTGAAAGTAGGAGATACAGGAGACACAGCAGTCTGAGACAACCACCGTAACACCAGGACCTGTTATTTTATGGGTGACCTCCGAGCCCCGACTATCCTTTCATGGTCCACCACTTTTGATCCCAAGCATGCCACCAGAAGTTCTGTCTCTTCTACATTCTGACACTTTTTCTTTCCATTTCATGTTCCAAAACCACAAAAATAACCACTGCTGTCAGAGCAATCAAGCCCCAACTTAATATTGGAACTAAGCTTTTATTTACTATTGAGAATTATTTAAAAAAAAAAAAGACTAACTTGTTTGCTTTCTCTACTGATAATTTGCTTCTCAGTGAGGTAAACATTCAACTTGCATGGTTTGATATCCTATTTTTTAATTTGAATTACTAACACAAAAATAATCTACAATTCTCAAATTTGGAATGGATTTAGTGTTTTCCAGGGGACAGGATGGTTATGGTTTCTGTAAAGAAAACTCCAGAACTTACTGGGGTTTTGCTGTTCCACACTACATACGATTCTAACATAAAACACTCTGGGCTCTTTTATTCCCTAACAAATGAGATAAAATGACCTTCCCATTTGAAACTTGCTGTTCAAAATCAGGATCAGATTCTAATCTAATTTGTATGGTGAGAAACCTATTTATACGAAAATAACAGATTTACAATATATCAGGGTACTGAGGGCCGAATACTCTTTCTGCCAGTTGACACTGTTACGGTTTGGCAGAAAGTTATGAAAACGGAACCTGCTGTTCAAATCCATATACAATCATAATATAGAAAGATTGCCCAGGAAATGCAACACAAATGCATTAAGGTCTATTGCATTGCCTTAATTTTTTAATATAAGAGAAAAAGTTGTTTGCTTTTTGTGTCTGATTTTACAAAGACTTATCATTCCCCTAACTAACATCCTCCCTGGTGTCGACGGGAGTCATTATTTTATGGTGAGCATTATACCACTCTATCAACACAATTAGTCATGTTGTCCATGTATTCTGCTTTGAATGCAAAAACATTCCCTATTACTGCCACGTAATAAGGTCATTCTGGGTAACAATTTGTCCAGAGAAGTCATCTGAATCTCTTGTGAGATGAGCAGCAGTGCAAATCTTTCCCACCAGCTCTTTCCCAAGTGCTGGCATAATTAATAAAGAACAAGCATTTCCATTTGCACTACAACTTTTGAATATACAAAGCCGTATATTACTGAAATAATGCTTTAACCCTTGTTAGATCTGACGATCCTCAAGAAAGGCGGTGGTTTGGACTTCAACAAAACAAAGAACATGCAGCCAGTGGTATTATTCAGGGTTTTGTAGAAACAGAACAGAATGAAAAGCAAGATCAGCATGCAAATGAGCTGCCTTCCCTTAGACAACATTTATGGAAATCAGGCTAAGCAATTTGCTGAATTTTCAAGTTTTTTCACATAGGTCAACTTGATGAATAAACAAAGTTTAGGCAAAAAAATGTCAGGAGAGTGATTTTTTTTTTTTTTTTGCTTTAATAAAAAGACATTTTTGTTTAAAAATGTCCTAGAATTTTAACTAGGGAAAGTTACAAGCTGTATGTAAAAATATTTTCTTATTTTATTTTTCCTTTTAAGGATCATCAAGATATCTGTTCCAGTCTTCCTATTTGCTAGGTAAAACATACTGCATTTAATGAGTCCTTGGCTGTGATACACCATGGGGACTATAGCTGTCTGAGGAACTGAACTTAATAAAAAGAGGAAGAGAATAAGTGCTGCAGAGCCATTTCCAAATCAGTAATCTCTCTCTTTTGAGTGAGATTTGGAAGTTTCAGATGCTCTGTTTTTCAACAAAAATTTGCTATATTCTCCCAAAACATACATTTCTAATGAAGCTTTCAACTTAGTCAAAAACCTAGGAGTCCTTTTCATTAGAGGAAATATGTTACTGCTTTAGATTTGGCTCTTGAGAAGCTGTGCAAGTTCCAGGGTTTTGCTACGGCAGCTCCATCACTCCCAGAGCCACCTCTGAACGTGAAATGTCCCATTTGGTCTGGAAGAGGAGAAGCTTATGTGATCTCTTTCTCTTGCAGTCTGTCCTGGTGCTAAGCCATTTGCCCAGATGATCCAACTATTGCTGCATTCCCGTCCTGCGGATTCACTGTTAGGTAGATCCTAAGCACATCTTCCACAATTAGGAAAAGTGCTGTATTACCACCTCATAATGTCAGTGAGCACAAAGTATGTGTAGTAGCGAAGACCAAAGGAGGAACTTCGTTCATCAGCTTAGCATTTGGTCTTAGCATAAAGGGTTAAAAAAAAATTCAGCAACTATTTGTGTACTATGCATGCTGACTCAGAGTCTGCTGACTGACAACTGCAGCGAGGCTTCCTTTGACTCTCTGCTGGGCACGACGGATGACAGCTGAGTGTCAAGTTTAATATCCAAAAGATAGAGACAGAAATGGAATTGTCTCAATACCGGTCATTTCTTCACATCAGGAGCTTAGCAGTTCCATTTCCATACGGGACAACAAATCTATCAGTTTGTGTAATGCACTTACGCGTTTGTTAGATGGAGGCTGAACACATTTTAACTTTGGGAAGGTTGTGGGTGTTCCACGATTCCCAGCTGCATTGAAAAAGTCACCTCATTTTTTGCTGCAAAAATGTCTATCAGCTAAGATGGCAACAATATATTTATTTGGATTCATGAAAAATAAAGACCATATGCCTATTCATTGTCCTTGAGATTTAAAATATCGAAGCCTTACTTCATTAAATGAATGGCAAAAATTACATATAGTTCCTAAACCAGGAATCCATATCAATTCAAAGTTAAAACAACTGAAGTGAGACTATGTGATCAAGGCAGTCTCATCCTATATGGAAAACACTAAAGGCCTTGTTCAGAGCCTGAAAACTGTATTTTAGTTAAAATGTTTTTTTCTTACATAGAAAACTCTTTCTGTATTTTTTTCAGTCAACTGTCATCAAAACATCCCTTCATTATTCCCATACAGGTAAGAAAGAAAATACCAGCCAAAGAGAGATGCAACATATTAAGCATACAGAAAACGAAGGAATGTAACTTGTATGATTCCTCTAATTCTTTACAGACAGAAATCAGACATCCAAAATCTTATTTTTAATTTTATGTATAGAATAGGTTGTATTTTTTGCTTCCTTATGTCCCTGTACATGCTATCAAAGTCGTTAAAAAAACCAACAAAACTTGCAGTGATGATACGTGGTAGAAGGAAAAAGAAATTCACCACCACCATTTTATATGCACAATGGTAATGTGTAGCAGAACATGTTTAATATTATCTGCATTCATTCAGGATATTAAATCACGGTTAGAAAACAAGCTGATTGGAATATTTCTTTTGCATGTTATTTTGTGAACGACATAAGCATTGTCTTAAAAAAAAAAAAAAAAGCAAGGTATTAAATCCTTTCAAGAGCTATAAGAAGTACCTGCTTCACAGACAATGAGTACAGGACACAGCAGCAGCGAAAAAGAGAGAAGGCACCTCCTCACCAAGCCCATAAGCTTGTTTCTGCTGCACGTAAAGTGATTCTGTTTTGTGAAAAAACAGAAGTTACTGAGGCTTGTTCTCTACGGCGAAAAAAGAAGCAGTAAGAACAGAATGAGGTTCACATATAGCAAAAGGCTGACTCTTTCAGCCATCATCAAGTGGAATATTGTCATTCCATTATATGTGGGTAATAAAACCACTTGCTTTGAGCATAAGGAGTGGTTTATGATGAAGCTTGCTTCAAAAACATTTAGGTAATGTGCCAGTGTGGATGAGGGAAGCAAAACATGAAATTACTATCAACATTCCCACAAAATTTTAACAACACACATTAATTAAAAAAAATCAAGTTCAACGAATATTTGTGCTTTAGCTCTGTCAAGGATGAAAAATGAGGTACTTGAAACACTAAAGGACCCAACTGTTCTTAACATCCTTTCCCTATAGAGGCAAAATACAAAGAAGTCTCGCCACGAAATCTTTTTAATATGCGATTTTTCCAACCTTACTTTGTTTATATAAATGATATTTGAGTAGCTGCCTGCATCAAAAGTTAAATTTATCCCAACAGTTTCCACGCTGTTTGCGGCACAAGTAGACAAACTCATTGTTCTCTTCATGCCCATGGTAACCACAGCTACCTTTCTGAGGGACCCTGGCAGACACCACTGCAACTGTGCTAACGTGAGGAAGACGACGGGGACTGGAGACTTCATAAACATACTTGTCCGCCTTCGCAGAGCCAGGCTCTACCTACTCTCTCTGCACGAGCTGGGCGTGACAGCTGGGAGGAGGAGGAAAAGGAGGAACAGAGCAGGCATCACCACAGACTGAGCACTGCAGACCATCAGGACAGGATTAAATGAAATCCCCAGCCTTACAACAAAGCACTACTGAGGTTTGATATGCCAGTGTCCTTAACTGCTCCGTCAGGGGAGAGTTTTGTTTGTTCCGAAAAGGACCTACTAAATACATACCACACTTTGAATCACAGAAACAGCTCTGTCAATAAGATTACTTTTAGAAACTAATTCTGTTCATAATCCAATCTAAATTGGAGAGAGAGCAAAACCAGAGCCATTTAATCTAAATTTCACAATGAGAAAAAAGCAAGTGTGAAACAACTTGTACGGGGCTGTAGCATCCTCTTCCTACAGGTAATCAGCACATCTCATCGTAACGCCCTATTTTAGTAACTTACAACTTTCATAAAGGTTCACATGGTGAAAGAAACTTTTTATTTAGTGATTCTTACTGAAACATTTCTGTGAATGAGACGAATGTTAAAAACACTAAGAAAACAGGATTTGGCAAATTTATTTTGAAAACAGAGGGGCTTATGCTGTAGAGAGAGGATCTGAAATTAGCAGCAAAAGGAAAAAAGGCAAACTCCTGACAGAGATTGCACTTTGCCTCAAACCAATGCAACCATGCAGCAATTTAGCCAAATTACAAGTTAATTAAAAAGCGTAGTACATGCTAAAAGGAGCCACTGTTTAGCTCCAAAGTGAAAAGAGTTCTCCTCTGTGAGGGATGCTCCACGCTGAAGCAGCAGAACTGAGAACGTGTCCCTCCAGCTTTCCCAGCCACCTATGCTGAGGAGTCTCCTTCCATCACCAAACAATCCCATCATCAGAATAAAAAAATCCTGACATTAAACTAGACTTAGTGTCTCTGATATCTGCTGTGGAGCTGCAGAAACTATAAAACACCTCAACAGAATGAAATTGATCCTTAGTACGAAGAGAAGAGAATATGAAAGCTTTTGCAGACCTCGAAGTTGTGGATCAGGAAAAGACTGGGAAGAAAACTCATGCAGAAGACTACAGCTGACCTCAACAGATTTCCCTCCCCTGCCTCCAAGGAGGCAAATTTGCTCTTCTGGCATTGCCAGAGCTTGTGAGCTCTCAAATAAGGATACAGAGAAGGAATGATTTCACCAAGGAAGATCTTGGTTTTAATACATGTGAAGAAGTAGCTGCTGATGATTTCTGTGCTGCAAGGTCTCTTCCTTACCATTGGGAACAAACAGAACAGTTTTCTTCACTGTGAAGGAGAAGGAAGACAGCCATTTTCTTTCAGAAGGACCCCCGGCTCACAAGTCATGCTCGTTTACATATCCTTTAATATCTGCTCCGATTTACTCTGTACAGAAAGGTATATACTCTGCATTTCAGATTTCCTACCCTGTTTGTGTTGTAAAGCCTTTGGAACCCACCCAAACAGATAGTCCTCTCCTAAATATGCTCTTCAAAGATTTATTTCAAGTTTTTTTACTAACTTTTTTCTTTAAACCAAAAAAGGGAGAAAAAAGAAAAGACAAAAGCTTATGGGAGGCTTTTATGAAACATACTTCCACAAGCCCTGCTGTGCTGGCTCAGTAGCTGGCTCATTTGAATTCCAGGTATGCACTACACAGGGGTTTTTTTTTGAAACGCTGGCTTATCGGAAAAGCAATGCCGCTTTTGGATCATAAAGCTGGCTTTATGGTCCTTTTGAGGACCATAAAACTGGCTCAGTTAACACACACAAATTCCTACCGACTGTCGCAGTGTCCAATCTCATTGGCACGGGCAAAGCTACACCATTGCATCAGGATACTTAAGGGCTTAAAGCTGCCATTCAGCTGGAGATGGAGAGTTTATTTAAATAATTAACAGACCAAATTTATGCATCTTCCTATGAATCATCATAAAAATAGCACGGAAAACGTTTTTATTTAAAATAAAATTATGTTTCTTCACGATACCATTGTTTAACAGCAACTATTTGAACAAACCAGCACATTTGGGATCACATCCACTCCTGCACCAGGACCTGACCCAGTGGTTTTCAGAGAAACCAATCCACGTCTTCCCAGAGCAAAACCCCACTCCAAAGCAGCGAAGCACACTGTACTTCTTGGATACTGGAAACCCTTTGTCTCTGGCCTAGTGCCTAGTCACAACACATCTGAGGAACGAGCGTGCCTCGTTATGACACCACACCATGACTCGCCATTCCTTACACACAAGGAACAGCATACACACGGCACAATAGAAGCTCATGACACGTGCTGCTAAATGTGACAGAAATACATTTGCAGTGGAGAGGAAAGCTGTTGTACTAAGGCAGATAGAATATCATAGCTGGGCTAACTGAGCTGCTGAGCTAGCTGTCGGGGGGGCTGGGGGGGGGGAGTAATATAATGAAAATTCTTTTTCTCACCTAAAAATCCTGGGGAGGCAACATATACCGAGACCTATATATTAAGCCTGGTGCTCAGCATCACAGAACAGCGTGATCCTAGAATCTGATCAGATCATCCAGAAGTTTGCCAACTTCTTATTTTGCCAACTGTGGTCTTGATCTTGTAATAATCTCAATTTTGAATGGATTCATGCAGCCACATGGAGCCCAGTGAAGCAGTGGGTATTTTGTCAAGTTTTTTAAAGCGACCATTTGTTCAATCTGCAGTAAATGAAGGCAGCCAGTCATGCTGCCATTTGAAGAATGTGCGGGTCCAGGTGTTAACAATATTTCTGAAACAGTGAGGGCATTAATAATGAGCTCCAATTGTGTTGAGTATATGTGGTGGATATAAGAGCACTCTTCCTGGATGTCTAAATATCCTGCTGATTCCTACACTGAACCTTATCAGAATTCCCAAATCAAATCACTTCTAAAAATGTCTAACCTTATCACTAAAAATTAATTTCAAGTGATTCAGTTTCAAGTGTGCCTCCTACAACAAACCACAGCATGATGCTTGGTGTATTCATTCCAAACAGCAGTATTTTGCTGCTAAAAAAGTAAGAGTTTTATACTTCTAACTATCCTTCTGCATCACAGGAACAGAACAAGCAAGCAGAATGAAAAATGGAAGTCTCTAAGTAGTATAGAAATTTTTTTTTTCCTAAAAATGGGGGAAATGTCAGCCTACTTTTGATGGAGACACACTGGCTGTAAAAGCAGCTGAGACATTTTAAGTGGGGTCAGGGCAGAATCCCAGGGAGATACTCATTCTCATCCAGAAGACAGTAAGATCAATGGGGAGGCTGTGGCTGCACAGAATCCGTACCCTCCACTGCAGCGTAGCCAGCTAGCACACCTCGCTCCAGAGCACTTTGGAAGTTTCCAGTGAATTCTTCGCTAGAGCATCTACGCATTTTCCTGACACCTTCTTTACCCATTTCCTTGCAAGTCCAGTAAGAGGGATGGGTTCATTTTCCTGACACCACGAGGTACATGCCAAAATGCAGACATCAGAAGTGGGTTTTGAAAGAGTGCCAGATTTTGAGACGCTCAAATTTTCTGAAAATTGGAAACTGTGATTTAACCATTTATTGCTCATTGAGCAGCTGTGGCTTTAACAATCAGCTGGCAGGTGGCCTAAGACTTTTCATTTTGCTTATTTAAATGAAGGTGAAAGCAGGTGTTGCTCAACTGGAAGAGGCAGCTGCACTCCCAGCATCAGTGAACCCATTTGTTTGCCTTGACATTAATGCACTCAGTAACTTTGCCCGTGACTTCTGAGCTCTCAAAAAAAACAGGCAGGAAGGATTAGGGTGTCATCTCTTGTCTCCATTTAAACTTGCTCTAAGCCACGTGCTGGGCAGCTGCAGCGGCAGTCCTTGCTCTTTGCAGCCTCACTTTTGAGCAAAAAGGAACTACTTCCCTGGAGCTGCTGGAACCGCTCCTCTTTACTCACTGGAGAAGGGAGCTGCAAGGACTAGGCAGGATTTGGAGAACATACTGCCTAAGCTCCAAAAGGAATTGAGGGGGCTTGCACTGAAACAATCGATGATGAAGTGTGAATGAACGAAGGCAAATCCTCAAAAGATTGGAGCTGCTTAACACCTGCATATCATGGTCCACTCTTTTTCAGAAAAACAAAACAAAACAAAAAAACCAAACCAGAGGGGGAAATGGATAGATAGATAAATAAATAAATAGGATATGCAAATACAGAAAAGAAAATTTGCACAGACACATGACAAAGAGCTTCAGCACCACCAGTAGTCAATAATGATGGAGGGGAAGAGAAAGACTGGAGTTACAGTTTCTTATCCCCCACTCCCAATACATTAAGGTCCACAGAAATGCACGGCCTGAAATACTGACGACACAAAGGCTGAAAAATGATGGGAGATCAGGTCCAAGAACAGTAAAATGACTACATTAATTCTTTACCATGAGCAACGCTTCTATTACAAGGCAAATCATAACATTTCAGAGGTAAATTTTAAAGATCTCACTGAATTAGTAGAAAGGGAGATGTTACACCGATGAAACAAGGGTAACTAACTACGCAAGTTATCAAACAGAAAAATCAACCTCTCAATAGTGTAGGCACAGATGATCTCTTGGACTAGATGAGGAATGCAGATGAGCAGCACGATGTTATCATTAAGCTAGCTAAAAGGTTGCAAAAGCAACAAAACCATAAAAACATTAGCAAGAATAAGAGAATATAAAGCAAAAGTGGTAGGAAGCTGCACTGAAAGTACGTTTTACTGAAAGTAAATGAAGCCCACAGAAGAGATGACTGGTAAGAAACAGGTGTTTTGCTATCTTTAGTTTTCAGCTACATTCACTGGTCTGATAAACTATTTTTTGTACAGAATAGGGTACTACAGGGATTTCACGAAAAGCTCCACAAAACAAACAAAAGAGGATTTGCCCTGGCTACAGTTATTACCCTGCTTTGAACTGCTGAGCAGTTGATAAAGTGATACGATGCAGTGAGGTCAGCAGGACCTCATCTCTACCCCTCCCTTTCCAAGAGAAAGGAGCAATATTAGCACACTCTAACGAGCCTTTCCAGCAGCATAACAATGTTATTAACCAAATATCTCTGTTATCAGACCAAAGCAGACTATACCAAAATGCCCGTGATCTCCATTGTCCATATTATTAAGGTCTCTTTTTAAGTAATTATGACAACATGTTGTATGGATGCACACCAAGATGAGACATGCAGGATAACTAACGGTTGACAAAATCCCTGACTGCATTCCCTGTGATTTTACTGAAGGGCCAGTTCAGCGATACAAAATTTATGTAACTTGTCTTTCTCTTATAAGAAAAGCGCAATTACCAGCTATTGTAAAACAATTACATTCAGAATACACAGGGAAAAAAACCCCACAAATATAATATGTTCTAAGATGAAAATGAGTTACAATGCAAACAATTCCCTTTTGAAGAAGGGCATTAACTGCAGAATATTTTTAAATAACTTTAAAACGAATTGAGGAAAAGTTATTCTAAAAACATAAATCCCTCTTTATGACACAGCAAAGTTTAATCAAATTGAAAGCTTACAAGGTCAACTGATTTCTCACCCATCAAAAGGCATAGAAATCCAACCGTAAACTTTCAGCGCAGTAAGTAGATGCCTAAAAATTTCCTTTGATTTCTCCTCTGGATGTAATCATCATCAGGGCAACCACATTTATGTAAGAACACACCTATTGCACCATACTACACTCTCTGTTAAGAATTCACCTTATGCTGTTCTGCTCCATCACTGACAGGTTTGGGAGTTTACACCATGGCCACTGTGATCATGTTGTGCCCCGAAAAAGCACCATGAAGAATTCTCATTATGTTCTCACAAAACATATTATTAGCTCTCTCCAATGTACAGACCTCAACTGCCAGACATACTGCTACACAGTGATATACACGCGCACTCTAAAGACAAATAGTGAACACAGGACATTTTTCTTCCTGTAACTGACAGCTAGAGAATCCAGTTTTGCTATAGCCTCCAAGTTATTTTAAATGGAGCACTCAGAAGACTGGGGAAGGAAGAACCAAAGCAACAGTAATGAAACATAATATTATATACTTCAAAACTTGCTCTATTTATTTCACACTAAACAGTTGAAAATACCTACTGCATTAATATCCTAGTCAGATAAATCACCTACTCTCAGTTCCTGTATGAGACCTCTTTTTTTGGACATCTTCTTATGAAATAGAATATATTCCATTTCTCTAGCCTTTTTTCTTTCCTTTTCCTACTTATTAATACTGATCTTGCCCAGTACTTTTCAAGGCAGTTTCAAACTAATGCAGCTTTTTTCCTGTTGGTTACTTTTCTCTTATAATGAAAAGACAGTAATAATAAAAAAAACAATTACAAAAAAAAAAATTCAGGGGAGATGCATTCCTTCTGATTTTCTTTTCTCTGTGCAAGTTACATAAGTAATGGCAACACACAAATAGTGGAAATTGTGTGATGGCATTTTTATACGTATATTTAAAACTCAGATGAGATTATACAAAATTTTCAACATATGTCAAATTAAATGCCTGAATTATTTAACCACAGCCATTTAATGAACTAGAAAAGCAGCTGTCCTAATGAAGGTGGATTAAAATTAGCCCTTGATAACCTGAAACCTCTTGAAATCACTAAGCTTATCTGAAAATTTACATTTAGCTTATGGAAAGATAGTGAGGATCAGCAGCTTGTGTAAATGGCAGTGATAGCTGCAGACAATCTTATGACAAGTGCTCAGTATCTTGCTAAATTAATATCTAGTCTAGGGCACTGATTCAGGAAACTCTAAAATAGGTATTAAAGTCTACCTTTATTCAAATCAGGCCTATTGCAAATGGTACCTCAGGCACGTGCATGGGCTGAAAGGGATGTTCTCCCCAGATACCATGATAGAAAAAGCTACATACTTTTACCAGTTCTTAGGAGGGCAGAAGAAATCATCTATTATTCTTGAAGTCTTTTAAGAAACATGCACAGACAGGTAAGGCATATCAATCTTAGATTCTCATAACCTGTCTCTAAAATCATCATCTAAAAGTGCCTCACATTGATTTTTAGACATTTTCAACTTTAAGGATGTTTGAACTTTAGCTACAGATTATAAACAACAATTTTGGCAATCAAGATGCTCTTCAGAAAGCCCGCTTTTGTCATGTGATGTGCAATTCAGACACAATTAAAGGGGAAAGGGAAAAGAGAAGATTCAAGTGTATTAAACATTGTTCCTTTATTTACGAAATGGAAAGAGAAAGCAGTATGACTATTTGATGTCTGATCATTTATTATCTTCCCCAGTAAATAAAGCCAGCATATCAGAGCAGGTTTATGAATGGGCCTGTGCTTTTATACGGCACAATATTATCTTGCAGCATAAGATTTTGGATAACAGACCAACGCTTTTGTTCAGAATGGGGTTCAGCTCCATTTGTAATATGCACAAATTGCTTGCAACTGCATTTCTGTTCAGCGTCACCTGCATGCAAAAATGTTTGCAGTTACAGCTCCATAACACGTGGGGACACAACCTGTACAAAGAGAGATTTTACATGGGAAAAAAATCTATTTCTGTGGTGTATGGGGCCAACAAGGAAGGTGCCTGCAAACATGTACACCCGTATAAGTAAACAGAGCTGCACTGATTTACACCAGCTGAGTCTCAGCACATTTTTTTCAATGTATTGCCTGTAACCACCCTCTCAAAGGCCAGAGGCAAGCCTGGAAAAGAAACAATGCTTCTTTATAATTATAGCCCATTTCTCATTCAGCAACTGAAATATGGTAGATACTAAAGAAACATTCCAATTCCAAAGAAAACGACAAAGCCATTGTTTTCCACTGAACCATGTCTTAAATTGTTTTCTTTTTCTGATAGCCAATTACTCTTCACGTTTTGCACTACCAAGCTGATAATAAGACAAGCTCTTGTAATCCCAGCCATGCTCAGGGTTTTGCTGAGAATTAACCGGCTGGATGGGAACACCTTCTCACAAGCAGAAGATGACACCTATGTGCATCAGGTTGTGTGACTTGCTGGCCTGACATCCAGCCCTTAAAAGTCAAGGATGGGGTTACACATTCATTTATTTTTCCCCCTCCTCCTCTTCCCTCCTGCTACCAGCTGGTGGTTTCCCTGGCAAGTATCCACCATATACTGCTGGGTATTTTTAGGACTTTAAACATGGATGAATGGTAGGTTACGTGTCCCCTTTTCTAAAAGAAACGTTAACAGAGTGCAAGATATAACTTCAATATTTTTTAAAGCCTCCTTTCCTGACACACATAGGCAATATTCCTCCAGAAAATTTCCTACATTTTTACAAGATTGTTATTTTTAAATTCTAGGCCTAGTTCGTTCACCCAATACCATACGGATTTAATGATATAAGGCAAAGAACAACACAGACTATGGCTACTTGGACATGGTGAGAACAGGAGTTCTTTGTGAGAGATAAACACAAATCAGCATCAAATACATTGTGCCCTGTTATAAGAGAAAAAGACTACACATGCAGTGATACAGAAGACAATATAGTGCAGTCAGAGAGCTAAAATTGAGCTGAAACTCCTTAAAAAGAACTCTTAAAAAATCCAAAATCCTTTACAAAGCATGAATACATAGAAGATTTACTTTGTTTTTTAAAGTTTATTTTAAAGGTTAATTCACCTCATACTTGCCTAGTTTAGAATTACTTTCATTTGAAGTTTGGCATAAGACATAAAGCCCAGAAAGGAACCTTGTAGAAGTGGTATCAGTGCAAAACCTGCAGGCAACTACAGTAAAATACTGAATAAGTGCTAACAACTTCAAAGAAAGACCCACAGGCAGAGAAGCCTGCTATTTATTTAATTAATTTCAGTGGTGCTGAAGAGAAGTGAAATATTTTGTGTATTGTTATAATAAAGCAAAGCAGAGGTAAATTCATTAGCGGGATATAATACATTGCACTTCTCTCATTCTACTTACATGCTGTGTTATAGAAGACAGAACTCAGCAATCAGGTTTCTACTTAAGTAGAGTTTCAAAAAACCCCCTCGTTTTCCTCATGAAGTCATTGGTGGGAGGAAAATGGAGAGAGATGGGAGGAAAACACAAGCCGTTTATAGAAAACTTTCCCCCTCTAAGCAAGAACTATCTATTTCACAAAGAGGAAGACTTTTTCTCCAACCAGATTCATCATCTGCAACGTACAAGGCACCATAAATACCATGCCTACACAAAATTTCAGCTCAGGTCCAGCCTCACAAATACATCTATTCCATCAGAGATGAACAAGTTGTATTTCACAGCCAAAGTATTTACCAAGTGACAGAAAAACATGTATTGAATAATGAAACAGGAATAAAAGACCAATAAATTTGACTGAACCTGTGTATGACCTCATACACAGGTGAACTTTAAAACCCAATAGTTCAAAGTACTCCTCCCTTGGGTTTAGCATTGCTAGTTTCTGAAAAGATGTTATTAACACAATGTACCCGAAAGCACAGTTCCTTCAGGTCCATAATAAGCTTAAAAGAAAGCGAGGCCTGTTAAAATGTATTATTTCAGGCTTTAGAGGACGTCAGTGACATGAAGCAAACCTTCAGATACAGAATCACAGGGAGAAAGCTCCACAGCTTCACATACGCCTGTTAACATTAGTCATGGAGGAAACACTACCAGCCTGCGTTACATGAAACAAGACACTTCAGGCGTGTAGTCTCATACATATATTATGTATGTGTATATATACATAAAAGAAAAAATATTGCTAGCCTTTTAAATCTTCAATAACAGAAGTAACACTTCCATTCCCATTTAAAAGGAAAACGCCATTTTTCATAGCTATCTGAAATCACAAACTCTTTCAAGTTTCTGCTGTACAGCTCCATGCAGAAACCTAGTGTTTCTGGCGTCGCCCTTTGGCATACCAGGCTGCTGGGCTCAAAAAATAGATATTGTTCTCTTTTAATTACTTTTTCGTACTGTACATTATGGACCCAACAGAGCAATAGCATCCAATACCAGAAAGGAGTCCTCAGCTTTTTGCGATGTGCATGTCAGGAAAGACAGAAGCTTCTGGCTGCAAACTCCCACTCCTGCTGTGCCACGTTGCCTTCAGCGTGAGGCTCCTGTGGTGCGCATGCATCCAGCAACCGTGTTTGCAGAGTAAATGCCCATTTACAGATAAAACAGCATTTAAATGCTGTTGTCTTGCCTGTGCAGAGATCTACAAAGTATCAGGAGAACTCTTTGTACGTTATTCTTGCAGTGAAATGTAATTTTCAGTGTAGTTGGCACGAAGACTAAAGTTCAGCCAACGCACAGATTATTCCCTTATCGGGAAGGCTTTGGAGCCTGGGAGGAAAATTCACTTTGATCTATAGTGGCTCTTAGAAACCTCACATAAAGTGGAAAAGACAGAAATACCTTCCCACTTAAAAAATTCTCCCCAGAATAAAAATTAAGCTAGTACAAGGAATTCAACTCTGATCTGGTTTGAATCTGTTAAGAACAGCAAGTATAAAAGCACATCCTTATACCAAAATTAGAGCTGTAACCAAGCTGGTACCTCCATTGTGGCTCAGGGTAAGGCGTGCACAGGCATACTGCAGGCTTCACAGTAGAATCAGCTTTAACACTCAACTAATTCATGCTAATCATCACCAGATCCAAGGAGCTGTCAATTCTCCCCGGTACAGGGCTAGTTTGAAGGCATTTGGTGCAGCTTTTACTTCTAGACATAATTAAAGCTTATTCACAATGGCAGGTTCTCCTTGATACAGAAAACCTCGAAGTTTGCATCTAGAGAAATGTATGCTAACAAATGATCAACAGGAATAAACTAGTGATAAAGATCTTAGCTACACCGTATCAGAAGCCAAACGATACTTCCCAATTTTGTGCAGTTTTATTTTGATTCAACAGTTTGCCTCACATATTTTTCCTATTCCCATGGTTTTACTGTTCAACGTGTACTTGATCAAAGCTTCATCCTGTCTTGTGCACGTATTACAAGACTAAATAGAAATGCTGAGATTACTGTATCAGATTACTGGTCCATCAGACCTAGCACCTTACAACAAAACCTCAAGCTACTTGTCTCAGAGAATGGCAAAACAGTTCGCTGGATCTTCTCAGTTGTGCTGGAAGTGATGATGACACATCATCAGTTTGATGTGACTTGTTAGCTCTTACAGGCTGTAATTACATTTTTCTTTCTTATTTTCTATGATGCAGTTCTATTCAGAAAGTAACCTCAGTTCCAATATGTAAGGAAAAAGTAGGAGTAAAGATGTAATAGTATACTGATTAAGCCAAATCACCTCTGCATTAAAACATTTTATTCAGTTAAACCTCTTTGAAAAAGCAACCTACTTATACATGTGATTTCCATTTTATTTGGTAACTACAGTTTTTTTAAAAGAGATTATTCACACTTGTTAGTATAGGTGGGAAAAAGAATTCGTATTATCAGATCCAAAGTGTGACAATAACAACTTGCAGCTTGCTCATTCATCAACATCACTAAGTGCTGGTCCAAATCTGAGAACAGATTCTGGTTTATAAACCCTTGCTATTTTATTGAGGCCTATCACAGTTTGCTTATTACAAACAGCTGCTGTAACAGAAATAGCGAATCAGTGTATATTACCATTTAAAAACCCACAAAAGTTTAAAACAATCGAAGTCAGGAAAACACAAGCTTAAAGAGAGAAGTTCTTAAACAAAACTGAAAGATCAATCTCTGTTCTTAATCTATTATATACAATCACTTAATTAAGCCATTATTAAACATAAATAAACATCAATCATAACAAGGAAGAAACATATGTGGTGAGCTGGGTTGCATCTACTCTTGCTACGTAGGTATGTGAAGAATGCCAATGGTAAAGATACGCAAAAGTATTTAGAGAATCTGTCTTTGACTTCCACGTGATAATCACTGAAACAGCATACATACAACGTATTTTAATGTCATTTGCATAATAATGGGAAATTATACAATAGGAAATCAAACAGCCATTTAAGAATTTTAAACTGTTACTCGCATTAGATTTTGTTCACTTTTCCTGACTATTATTTCTTAGCATTTTGTGACTTTCCTACTACAATGTAATTGATTCCCTAAAAGCCTCAAGTTGCAACCTGAACTCTTATGTGCTATGGATGTGTAGCTATGACTAATAACAACGGCAACAGATATGACACAGATTAATATACCTTTTGTCGCAAATTGTGTATTTTAGAAGAGGACTACAGAACAGAAGGATTAGTGTGAAGGTGGACTGTACCTCACATCATTTTCAGAAGACTATCCTTCGTTACAAGAAAACCATCACTGTTGGATGTTGAAAATGTGAACTATGGGAAGACTTTGTGGAAAAGTCTTTTATTGGTTGATCTGTTTCTTTCACAGCTTTGTAAGAGCTTACTGTGTAGGAGTTAATTGTATTAGTTATCTGGTGTAACGACCTGATGAATTTTGTACTTCAGCACTATTAACTACCACACTATACATGATTCACTGGAGAATGAATGAATTTAATCCTCTGTTCAAATACAAACCCAAACAAGAATAATCCTTTGTTTTATAACTTTTAAATAGATAACTTAAATTCTTAATGATGCTTAGAAAGGCACTCACTGAAACTATTTATCTAAGGGTAACTAGACACTTCCATTAGAAAGCCTAATTAATTGGGATTTAAAAATTAACTCTGATTTACAACGGACCATAAAACTATCCAGTCCAAAATTTTATCTTTTTATCTGAAGGTTTGTAAAAGATCAAAATTAAAGAAATAGTATCAATAAATTATCCCTTGTTATTTCAACACTGTTCTCAATATTTACAGCTGCAGTTTTAAAACAGAATTTTAAAAAATTGGCAGGCCTCAAAAATCATCCTGGAGTGTATTTATCTTGGCATTTTAACACACAAATAATTGCGAGGATAGGGAAAAGAAAATGGGAATATACAAAAGGTTTACAAAAGGCATACAAAAATAGGTTTATATGATATACCTATCACTATTACTTTTTGCACTATATCATACAATCTCATATGATATAGTGTAAAAAGGCCCCATTAAAGGAAGCACTGATTTCTGCTGTTAGAATTCTATGTAATTTCCATAGCAAAAACACTCACTAAAATTTTACCACAATAAATGAGATTAAGCCCCAAAGAGGAATTTATTGTTTTCAAAATTTCATGTTCTATAAATAAGGAGGAAATTTCGTCCCAATAAATGAGAACCATAATAATTTAGGAAAGCAAAACCCTAAAACTGACCCAGAAGTTGCTAGCTTAAAATACACAAGCTGGCGAACAAACGAAGCAATTAGACACGTCACAAGAACTGCTCAGAACTGCTGCTCCTTGTGGATGTTGCGGCACAGCTATTTTTCCACAGCACAGAATTTTCAGCTTATTAGTCAAGCAGGCAGAATAACAAAATATTTTACAGAAAATGAGATATTTTTATATCACAATCAAATAAGGCCTTGTTTTAGAGAGAGATTTTTTCCTGGGTCATTCCTAAAAGCAGTTGCTAAATTCCCTGATGTCCCAACCAAAGAGACATAGTACAAGCAAGTCTGAGTAAAATGAAGAATGTAAATTTTATAAACACATTATGAAAGACTTACTTTCCCTCCCCATGGACCAAAAAAGAATCCCAAATAAATCCTCTGCGTTTGAAATAAATGGCTGCTAACAAAATAACCTTTATAAGCAAGGGTATGCTCATGCTTCCCTTCTAAATTCGCATTCAGAAGCGAAACAGAGATTGCCAGGTTGACAAAAGAAGCTGTTCTTGCAATACTTTTCCCGATAGCCACCCCACAGTACCGGGAGCCACTTTGGCTAGTATCTGGGTGAGCAGCAACTTCCCTGAATAAACCCACTCCACAACAGCACGGCTCCCAGCAGGCACTGGAGTAAATGAAACCCTTTATCGGGGAGTCAAGAAAAGTTGTTCCTGAGCCTTTTGAAAGGGAACTGCCAAACCCAGAGCACAATGGGAGAAAGAGGAAGTTAAAAAAAAAAAAAAGAAAAAGAAAAAAAGAAAAACAAACAACAAACACACTCCCCCCTCCCCAACCCCAAAAACACAACCCTGGAAAGAAAGATGTGTAAATGATGTTTTATGCTTGATATAAATTACCTCTTCTCTCAATCCCAATGTGGATGTATCATCAGTGCCTATGAGCAACCCATATACCTTATGAAGGGCCCAACCAGGCTGCAGAAGTGGTAGTCAAGGACTCCTGTTGAACTTGAGTATAAGCATGATTTCTGATTTCCCATTCTGTTTCTCACCTCATTTCCTATCTTACTTTTCCTTTTTATGTCTATCTCACAAAAAATACTTGCCATTGACATTACAATATTAGCATAATATTAACAGAGCAGCAACCAGAGTCATCGTTTTTGATCACTTGCAAAGTGAGGATGACAAACTGGCTGGATTTCCATTGCCTCACATTTGGAAAGCTTTTTTCCACAATTGTATAAAAACCTTTCTGTAGATTATTTGAAAAATATTAATAGAAAAAATTAGGATCTGAACTTATTACACAGTCTTCAAGAATATATCAAGTAAACCATATCTAGCTTGTGGACTAGGCTTCTGATCCTTGGCTCTATCAGTAATTTAATTCCTGACACCAAGAAATACGTGAACATTTACCAGTCAATCCTTTGTTGTCTTAGGCACATTACTTCAGCAATAAAGAACTCACCAGAAATATCCTTTCAAGTTGATCTTGAATGTCTTTCATTCCTGGAAAAGCCGCGACCCCTTGAATCATTTCTACAAAGATACAACCCACTCCCCTACAGAGGAAAAAAAAACAAAGTATGCAACGTTAGAAAGATTTCTTATAGATTAAGTGGCCAGCAACAATGCTTTTGTATCCATCACCAGCATTTAAACAATACTTATTTATTTATTTAAAATCAACACCAGGCTGAAGGACAAGCATGTGCATTTACTAAAACCAATGTATACATATGAATACTTCTCAGGTGTTTGAAGGCAAGTGTAGAGGTAGCAGGAATATGGATGGTAGCTGTTGAGTCCAATAAAGGCACAGCAGCTGCTCTCTGTTTGTATGAGTGCTTCCCGAGCAGCATACCCATGCTCCCAAATAAATTCTGGGGATGTGGGAATGGCAGCGAGAGTGCACCCTTGGGAGAAGCTGAATGAGGTCAGGACTATGGCATGGAGGTACACTGGAAGGGCTTGGCATGGGAGGAGAATCTGGGAAAAAAAAAAAAAAAAAAAGAGTAAAAAGGAAAAGGGCAGGTGGCTACTCACAGCCACTGAACTAAGCTACTGCCCAAATGCAGATGACTTCTGAGATGGGCTTGCTTCTCCCCTCTTCCAGCATAAAAGAAGGAAGCTCAAAGCCCGTAGTTCTGGGGGGCTGCTGACCCCATCCCCCAAAAGCTCTGGCTGAGAGGTGCTGCAATGGGCTGAGCAGTCACGGGCTCCCTCCTCTCCCCGCCATGACAGCCACCTCATTACAGCTCCTGTCCCTTGTCTCTCACAAAAGGTACTTCACATGAGTCCCCCTCATCCCACTCAGTTAAGCCACGGGCAGAAGTACTGGGAAATCAGAGGGAAAAAATATCTGAGACATACTAACTACAGCACAAAGAACGATTCTCAAAAGTTGAGGAAAGTTTCTGTGACTCTTTAACTCAAATTTCAGATAAACTGTGGACTTCCTGCGTCTGAAAAGCAAAAACAAATTACAAACTTGCATTTGCATCTTTCCTCAAGAGTTGCTTGTTCCCTCAGCAAAAATAATTTTAAGAGAAAACATCCCCCTTGGCTACCAATAGGATGCAGAATTTGATTACACATTTTAACTTGTTCAACTACATTTT
This sequence comes from Fulmarus glacialis, assembly GCF_000690835.1. Classification (NCBI taxonomy): domain Eukaryota; kingdom Metazoa; phylum Chordata; class Aves; order Procellariiformes; family Procellariidae; genus Fulmarus; species Fulmarus glacialis. The sequence continues at coordinate 7,844 of NW_009205844.1, read as the reverse complement.
TCTACATACATTTTTCTACAACTTCCACATGCTGCATAACTATGTCTGTGTAAATAACCACACAAAAAAAACTTCATCCAAAACAAATGCAAATTTAATAACCCAAAATATATATCAAAATGAACCAAGAATTTGCAAAACTAACTACAGTACCACCTCTCCCTGAAACTGAGTTGTGTTTCTGTATCAGAAAATCCCAGCAATAACCTCTAATTTAACTTTTTTTTTTTAAAGTAAATTATTTGGAACGTAGTAATTACATACCTTTTCATTGCTTATGCATCGTGATGATGCATTCAGAAAGTAATGTTTAATTTTAGGGATATGTGTGCATATATCGGTGAGGAAGAGGCTCTAGAATAAAACAACTTAATGAAAATAGATTGCATATTTTCATTAAGGCCGGGGTTAAGTATTTATAGATACCACTTAACTAAGACTATCGGCAGACAACCCATGCTTACTCATCTCTGACCACTACTAAATAATGAAATAATTTTACATTCCAGGACAATGAGAGTTGATAGTCAATTTTCTAATTCTATGTCCCAAAGCATAGATATATTAAGGAAAGTTTCTCCTTAAGCATTGAAAAATGGAGGAAAACTTTGGAAAGCAAAGTTCTAGTCAAATTTTAGAATGATTCAGGTGTTTATAAAAGAGAGGTTAAAATTTATGTTCCATATGCTTCTGCTGGTTACCGAATGAACTGAATTGATTAAACTGCCCTTCATCATTTAGTCTGGTTAGTGCTTCATTAGGCACAGACAGGCACAATATATCTTAGTCAAATACTTATAAACAGTATCAGGATCTCAGGCAAGGAAAAATTCAAGATTTCAGTCAGAAGCCATTATTCAAGATGAGAAATAAAACAATTGAATTTAGACTAAACAAAAGAGGATTAGAGTTCTATTCTTGCAACCAGAAAACAGGCATTTGATTAAACCAGGGTATCATTTGAGGGCATGTACTGCTATCTGCAGAGAAACTTCAGCTAGCTGAACAGAAATGCTGTAAAGGCAAAAGGAAGATTTTGCCAAATTTTACATTGTTTCACATAATCTACTTACAAAATTTTGCACTTTTAGCGAGTCTGACACAAGTATGAGCCAAAACTCAAGTACGAACTGCAAACAACACTACCGAAGAAAAACTTCCTGCCTGGAAAGAAGAATCCTATTACGTGTCTTGGACTCTTGTGTAACCTAGTACTCCATTTAGTCACAAGCTGAAATGAGAGTGAGAGAGTACTGGAGTTAAATAAACAACTAATACAAAAACTAAAAGGTTATTAAAATCATTGAGGAGAGAAACATAAACAACCTTCAAGGTTTGAGCTGGAGGACTGCTGTTCCATTTGGCCCACTTGAAAATTAAGCTTATGCTTGGTATCAAAGGTTATGGTGTTCAGCACATTGAAGAGTAAGTCCATAGAAAGAGAAGATTAAATTAATACTAAAAAAAAAAAAAAGAAAAAAATAATAATAATAAAAAAAAAGTATGACATTGAACTGATAGGAAATACCCAGAAAGCCATAATAGCACAAAAAGGCTTCAAGATGGCTGGATGGTATTTTAGATGTCTTAATGATATCAGTGAATTTTAGGCTCGGAGCAAGTAGAAACTGAGTATATGATAGGATCCCTGAATCACAAACTGTAAGTACACACACATGGAACAAAAAAAAATAAAGCCTCTACAAGGCCTTGAAATCTAGTCTTGTTTTTGGAGACCTCACAAACTATTAAACAGGTTAGAGAGATTTTTGAGCAAAGCAAAAATTATTTTCGTGCCAGAAGAACTGGTTTGTAAGGAAAAATGAAGAGAATTATGTCGTTCTTGGCTACAAGAAAACCCAAGGGACAGGGAGAATGTGATGACTCTGTATTTAAAATTATGCAAAATGAAGGACAGGGAAGAACTGATTAGGATTTTAACGGTTCCCAGAACTGTAGGTAAATCCAAGATAGTATAAGTAGAAATAGAAGAATGCCTTTAGGGAATAAAAAATTTAGGGTAAGTGTTAGAGAAATACACTTAACAATTGTGCTATACCCCAGCCTCCCAATGGACTTAAAGATCCACAGTTCCAGTCGTGTAAAACTAGACAAGCTGAAGCACTTAAGAATATTCTTCAGGGAACAGACTTGCATTAACAGTAGGGTGGACGAGATGATGTCACAGATCTCCCATGTCTAGTTTCTATGACGCAAAGATTACTTCTTGAAATATGAATTACACATTAAATTAACTTGCCTTTAATGGGCATACATCGCCAAGGGTGTTATTTATGTATAATTTGTGCACACTCAGCATACAATGCCATTTTCAGGCAGCACTTGAGAAATAATTTGTGACAAAAGAACATTAACCTAACATATTTCAGTGTATTCGATTCAGATTTTCCTACTCTCTTTATAGGACTTCTGATTTTGAATAAATAAGCCAAATGCTGCGACTTCATTCAGAGATCTTTCCAATGGAACGGCATAGGATAACCTTGCAAAATAAAAGTGACAGCCATTTAATGTTGAAATGGGTGGCTTACCATCGGATGACAAAAAGTGTGACTAAACCTATTGATGTATTGATGAGACCATATGTGGCCATACCATCTAATATTGTTCTTCTATTGTCCTGCTTAATTTCCTGGGACTCTGGCTGTCACCATACAGCCTTATTTGGAGTGAGAGTTAATCGCACAGCTAAATGAGTTACTCTTGCATTTGAATAGTAAATAAGCCTGTAAAAATGAAGTTGGATGCCTCAGGAAACTGCATTTTTTTTTTTTCTGCACAGCTTTTATAATTCAAGAGGGTATTCCCTTAAAATTAATTTGCTTACTGGTGGGTTGGTTTTATATTTTTGGTTTAAGAATTCACACTCCCGTCTCTGTGTAACAAAGTTCCTTATTGTAACAAGAAGAATCTCCAGCCTATCTGCACTTGAATACTGTAAAAAAAATAACATAAAAGCTTTAGTGTGGCATAATCTATAAAAGATTATTAGGGTTGTTTCCTTCAGTTAATATTCTGATTTTTCTTGATGGATCCATAAAAGAGACTACAGACACACTCTGAAATGAGGAACTGTTTCCAAACCAAGTTTTAGTTTATACTTAAATCAAGATTATAGAAAGCCTATATGCTTACTATGTATGTTTTAAACTGTTGAACTTTCTGCCCTGAACAGATCTGCTTTCTAGCAGGTTCAGTGCAGGTGATAACATTCAGCATGTTCTTCTAGTGAAGACCTATGCTGAGTCTTCACATAAGGTTTCTATCTGGTCATGAAGCCTGTTTTCAGCGTGCAGGATTTGGCTTCAGAGGGGGAAGGCATTTTATGAAAACTAATTAATTACTTCCAGCAATCCTCCTGGTGAGATTTCTGAAATTCAGAGGAACAGCAGAGTATTCATTCAAGTTTCCCAGACTACATGCAGTTTGTACTGTTAAATAAATCAGAGTTTTAAAAAAACCAAAACACACACCCCACACCTCAAACCCTAACTATTTGGTTTTTTATGGATTTGTCACCAGGAGGTAATACTGGAACCTCTCCCATAAAATCCGCTAGTAATATGCAACATGTTGGAAGGGCACAGAGATTTTTATCTTGTCTGATTTATTCAGAAAAAAAGTCATGTTCCTATATGATCCTGCTTATGAACAGAACTATGAAAACAAATTTTGGGGGAAAGGAATGAAAAGCAAGGCACTTTTGTCTCCTCAACTGGCCAAAATCTGATTTAATTCTACAGTGGCATACTGCCAGAATACCTGCAGATGATGAACTTTGTTGGAATTTGTCTTTCATGACCACTCCACTTTGATATGTGAAAAGTAACATACTATGGGCGATATAGTCTGGTCAAAGAATAGGGCAATAAGGCAAACAGATTACAGTTCTCACATGAGAAGTAAAATTTCCCTTCCATGATGACAAAAACCATTAAAATGTCTGCAGAAAGCAGATGCAAACAATGAAAAATAATTTACTTGAAAGTATGATAGTTCAAAGTATTTCTTTACAGTCAGTCTTGAAGCAATTGTAATTAGAAGTGTATAGAGTGCTCACGTTCTTGCCTGTGTCACTGACTACCTAGAAATAAAAGCTCCAGAAATTTGTTTTGTGACCCAACCCTCTGTAGCAATGCTCAGTTTCTATATTAACAAATATCCATGAAGGATTAAAATGTACATGATCCCTTTTTGCAAGAATCTTTCTATTAGACTCACTTGTTCTGTAAAAGCAGAATACAAAAAAAGCTCAGGAAAATAATCTTCAAACTTGAACAACATTTTGCCATGAGATATTTTCCTCCTGAACATGTTCTTCCTGGTTTTCTTTTCTGGATCCAGATACCTTTATAAGGTATTTTCCTGATACACACGAAACACATTTCTAGCAGTGGAAAGGTGATAGTAAATCTGATGTTCCAAATGGATAAAAGTAGTTTTTAGACAGGAACTGAAATGCCCTTCCAATAACTGCAGACCAAGATGGTTTCCTCACACATAGTGTTTCTATGAATTCAACCCTATGAGAATTTTCCAATCAAAAGCTAATTCAGCTGATAAAACTTTTGAAGAACTCACTGACAATGACAGAAGTTTAATTAACAATACCTTGATAGTTATCACAATATCCTCACCTTAATATCCTAATCTTACAGAGTAGCATTTCTTTGGAGTGGAAGTCATAATCATAAAGAACGTTAAGGGCAAAAGAACCAATTTACACTACGCTGTTTTCTCTCTCAGGCCCCAAGCAGTGTTTCTTCAGGGCGTACTGGGACTCCTGCTCTCGGATTTCTCTCACTGCAAACTGTTTACAGCAGATACAGAATAAAGATGCCTTTGTAATGTCCCCTGTGTAAAAAACATAATTTAATGCACCTGTGTCTAAGACAAGATCCATTTTTATTTAATAAATATCTTAATTACTGTTGTAGGTCTTCATTGGTCAAATATTCATGAAAGCATGCATGGAATTAGAGTGAGCACTCAAACCTGCACTCGGAGCAGGCTATGTGTGGAAAGTGGTGTGTTCCTGAAAAATACCATTTATAGAAAAACTCCATATAAGAGCTTTCCCTAAATTAAGACCAGATTTGAAATCATGTATATTAATCCAGATGTTACAAAATTAACAACAGTGATTTAATAAGCGATTTCATAATATTTGACTGGCCTAGTTTTAAGTTATTTCTTCCGCAGCACTAAACATAGCTGATGTTAGTTAATAAAAGTGAATTTAAAATATATCACAGCCCATAACTTCTTAGGTTACCTGAACTGTGACTAAGAGTGTATTTTTTAAAAGCAAAACAACAAGATATGCAAAAAATCGCCAGCTGTTAGCAAACACAGTTTAAAGCCAGCTGCACTTCAAAATAAAATATCCCTAGTGACTTCTTGATGTAAGCAACCCAGATGTAGCAGTACATGCATCACCAGAATCAAAAAGGATTTAATAACCTGTTTAAATTGCTTCATTTACTAATACTATATTCTTCCTGTAAGGAACAAATAGAATAGGTTCATTTGGGGATTTTTTCCGTATGTTTCTGTATTACTTCTATATAGGTTTTAGTAATACATAAACCCTTTATGTACTGAAGCTTATTTTCCTTGCATTGACTTTCAAAGTACTGTAAAATTCAAGGATTAGGACAAGTTACACCAGAGGCAACGCAAAGCCATTTTCCTAGCTACTAGTAAGTCCTCATCAAGATGAAAAAAAAAAAGGTATATCAAAGGTTATCACAACTCTTTGATGCAGTCATGGGTAGTATAATACATTCACACAATGCCACTGTATCAAATTCTGTCAGCAGTAAATTACAAAGCACACTGCATTGATTTCCATCACCAGCCTGACACCACTAATGCATGTATGTCTTCATTAATATTATTTTATTGCCAGTGGCAATTTAAAAAAAGAATGCAGGAGAATGTAACATTGCATGTGGATCATTAGCTTTTAGTTACTACCCTAATGCCCTACACCAGCAAATGAAGTGTAAAAATAGCCCGCAGCCTCTGCCACCTGCTTCCCAGCCACTGTCCAGTGGTTAATATTTGGATTCTTTTTTCATGCAGCTGGTCTTCTACTCAGTAGGAGCCCCACTTTCCGTTCCTTGGGAATCACCATGAAATGTCATTTATCACGGCTATAGCAGAGGCCCTGTGTCTTTTTTTTTTTTTTTGTTCTAAATGAAAGAAACAGCTGTGCTTTCTACCTCAACATTATTTAAATATTTAGTGAAGTGGCTGCCTAGTTTTGTCATCATGTAGATCATCAATAAGGACACAGGAGAGCACACACTATCTGCCATAAGGACATAATGCCAGTAATTGCATAAAAATGCTAATGCTACAAACACACTTTTGATAACAAATTACCAAATTATCTTGGAATCTGACAGTAGGTGAGTTTCTGCACGTCTCCCTTCCTCCCACTCTGGGAAGCCACTAAGTGGTTTTAATGTAATTATGGCCCAGCCATATACAACCGTTGTATAAATAAAGCCCCAAGCCTGCCTGTGCTCTAGCAGAACTCACTGTTAGATGTGCCAAATAAGCATAAGTGACCTTAACATGCAACTACATCTCTTGCAATCAAACTGGAAGCGCTGTCTCAGATAACCCAGCAAAGCGTAGAAGTAAAAACCTGAAGTGTTTCTGTCACACACAGTATATATTTGCTCTAATCTGATTTCTGATGTGGCAGTAGCTGAGCCTCTACATAAATTCCTGCCACGTGGAAGAAACTACTACTAGGGCTTTTTTGTAAGCTTTTCATAGTTCTCCAGTTTGTACAGGGCAGCAAATATTTCATAAGGGCTACAAAACTAGTACAAGAGCAGTATGACATCATTTTTCATTTGAAACAGAACTCACCACTTCTATTCCTGAGCACCTGGATCTTTTTTAGACCTCTATGAAATGCTCTGTGCAAGAAGACATCATTTACTGGTATCATTGAAGATGTAATTATTGTGTTCTTCCCTGACACTCTTGCGTCATTTTTGTCAGGACACAAAATAATGACCTGGATTGCTGAAGTGGCATTTTGAGTCCTTCCTTGATCTTCCCTGCTGTCCATGTAATTTGAATATAAACATATGATTATATGGAAGGAAATGCTCAGTCTGCATTTTATAGTAAGTTTAAAATGCTTCTATTAGCTGCATGGCTTAATTTGATCTCTATCACAGTAACACCGCATAGTATGACTGGACTTCTTAATAGCTTTTTTATAAACTCATTATTAGGAGGAATGTTAAAAGATCTATTTTTGACAAGCTATTGAACTTTTGAGTGAACCATTTTTCTGTGTGGAAAAAGTTTCAGTGTGAATCAAAAACGTTTTAAAATCCTCTGTCCAGTTTAAAAATAAAAAAAAAAACAAAGCAAACCCCCCCTTAATTTCAAAATGCAATATTTTTTTAAATTGGTAAATGTTAAAAAAAAAAAAATTCATGTTTCTTTTGACTAAAAAAGCATTTTAGAGGACTTTTTGAGAAGTTTGCTCTATTAAAGCATTTAAAAATTTTCTTTAGCTGTTTCCATACATTCTGCCATTCTCTTCGTACTTAACAAATTGAGACATGTATGTACACTCGTACACAAAGATGTGGGACTCTGAAGAACTGAACACATGTAGACTGAACTATAAGAAGATGAGCAGAAAGAACTATTTATGTCTCCCAGCTATTTCCATCCACTGATGCAGCTGTCCTGCCTCACCCCAAGCAAGTCAAGCTTCTTGCTGAGAGTCTCAGAGGTGTATCTTGGAAAAGAGGTGATTCATAGAATCATTAAGGTTGGAAAAG
>NW_009205843.1:18505-28155 GCF_000690835.1 Fulmarus glacialis | reverse complement strand
GGGGCGCGCGGGTGGCCGTTGCGGGGCGCGTTGGGCGGGAAGGCGGCCTGAGGGGAAGTGGTCACCACCGCCTACAGGGGGGCCCTCACGCCGTCCTCAGGATTTGGGTTGGGGTTTTCGTCCGATGTGGGGCGATTTAAAAAGCACCACCATAGGCAGGCTTTGGCAAATCCTTCCTAAAGGGCTTGAGCAGTTCCTCGGACCAGAGGAAGAGGGCCGTGTTTGAGGCAACCATAATTAGTCTGAGGGATGAAAGGAGGGTGAACAAATTACAGATGTTGTCCTCTCATTGAGTTTGTTGTTAATGTAACAAGATGTTGTGAGGAATATATTTTAAAGGACGAGGTGATAACACATATGGGCTTAAAACTCATTTAAACGTTTTCTCCATGTTTCCATGCTGAGCCATGCTGCCAAAGGCCACTCACCATGTCAAAGTTTTAATACTACTCATGATGGTTTTCTCAGCTATGGCTAGCAAACACCACTTTTCACTGAAGTATGGCACGACGAAATACCATAGGGTATACCCTATACCATAGGGTACCACACGAGGGAGGAAAAGGTAATCTACCTACCTGAGCATGTACTCCAGAAAGCACCAACCAGACACCCCCATCTACCCAAACTTGAAACGTGACCCATCTCAGAGGTCTCCTAGACATCCTCTCTTCCATGCCTTGCGGGTGACGTGTTGCGTTAGGTGCCTGTCTGCAAAGTTTTCTAAAAATATCTGGTCCTGAAGAAGAAAAGGTGAAGATAAAAGAAAAAATAATCTCCTTTGAGACTGGGTGGAAAACGACCTTCTACAATAAATTAAGAAGGTTTTTCCTAGATCGTGTACTGCATGTAGACCAGCAAGCGAACAAAGTTTCCGTAATAAAATACTAAGCATTAAGGTTTAGTGCAACTTTTTCAGAGTCAGTTGCTGGAGATACTGTATAAGGAAGCTCTTTGGTGATGTTTTAGAGCGCTATAAAATTGAATGACCTACTTACAGAAAGCTACCAGGTGAAAATAATATTCCATCATGTATCTATCATATCATATCTGTTGACTGAGGTTTTAGTTTTTTAACTGCCAGATGCAGCCCTTTAAACATAGAGCGGGAAATTGAAATGTTTAGTGACCTAATATTTGTTGGAGAATCCTTCAGGGTTCGTGTGTTTGCTGTGATTGAAAATAGGTTTTAAATTATTGGAAACAATATAAATCATTACAGCACAACTTGCAGCAGAGCATCACATTTGCAACACTATTCTGAATGTTGTGTCAACATTTCCATTATAAACTTTTTTTTTTTTCTTTCCAGGAAATTTACAACTTGGTTAGTGGTAAAACAGAAAAATAATCTCTTGAAACTGAAACTTGGCATGGCCGCATCCCAGTTCAGGAAACAGAACACTGGAGAAAACAATCTCTTTGGCCATTTTGAAATCATGAGTATGCTGAAGGCATAAGTTATAGCACAGAGAAAAATCATAAAAGTCTCTGGTTTAAATACTTTCATTCCTTCTTCTTAATTTAATTCTTTTCCTAAAAATAAATTTTATAAGACAATATGTCATTGGGTGTTGTGTTCCAATTTTTAACATATTCAAGAACCTTTTGTTTGAAGAGAGATTCCTATGAATCTTGACATTTACAGGTGTACCTAACACTATGTAAATTGTGAAGTTAAGCACATGAACCTTTTCATACATGAATCATCCTCCAGCGAACTATCACTCTCAATTATACTATTTCCCAAAATAATGACTTCAAAAGAATTGCACCATGTGAATTTAGGGCAATTCAATTTGAGACAGTGCATGTTACACAGACAAGCCGTAAGTACCTGAAACACTTTGTATCTAATTGAGAATGTCTAATATGTTGCATGCATTTTGGTTTGTGATCTAGATAAGAAATGTTTTTGTCTTATTGTATGGAAAAAAAATTAAAACTACATTAAAAATATCCATGGAAAAGTTATAAGCCCATCAAGGAAGTTAGTGTAAGCAATAAAATTCACACTGTAGCATGTCTTCTACTGTCAGACTTTGGGGGATTTACTCTCCCATAACCACTACAAAATTGATGAACTCCAACAGTTAATGCCCTTGAGCAGTAACAGGTGCCTAGACACCTACACATTGAAGACACCCATTCCACCTGCTAAAAAGATGTCCCTGATATTAAAAAAAAGTATCTAAAATCAAAACCACTCTCATCTGCTTTTAGAAAGAAGTACTATGGCCCAGTTCAGTCTGTTCCATTAATTTCCTTGCTTTAATTATAGTTTAAATATCCTTATTTAAAGAATGTATTCCCCCCCCCGGAAAAATATATTTGATTGCACATCTATATTGTCGTGTATTTAGTAAGCAAATCCTTCTCTCCAAAAGTCCTTACGATTGTTCTAAAAATGCATGTACGGTTGCTATTTTTGGATCACAAGTGAGAGAAAGCAAGAAGTTAAGGGCTGAACATGGTCTGAGTTAAATTCAGTTCTCAAAAACCTTAAAACTGCTGTATGTATAGCAGTGGTGTAAGACAAGCTGGAGACTACCACTTAAATGAAGCCCAGCCATATGCAGACCAAATTCATCAGTATACAAAAAAGAACATTAAATTAGAGTTTGAGCACTCATTTGAAATCAGTGAGAAAATTCTTGAGCATGAAATTACTGCCATATATAAGAACAAGAATTCCCCTGTGAGGGCTTTAATCACTGGTGCAGTTCCATTAGAACTAGTGGGGCTGTTACATATTTAGAAACAATTATATAGTTGTCCATGTTGGTATGGTGACAGATCCCTATTTATCTTTGGAGCTGCTAGAGGGTGAAGTCTTGACCCCCATCAAAGTCTGGCAAAACTTCCCATGACTTCAACAAAGCCAGGATGTTTCTTCTACTATTATCATACATGATCACATATATGACTACAGTCACCTGGAAATTGCCTCCCCTGACATACACTGTTGAAAGAAGCGACCCTGGGGAGAAAAGTCATCCCAAGAGTGCAGCGAGTTTCTTCCCAGCCTCTACAGTCATCCCTGCCAATTAGCTGAACACATATATTCTTTACCTATACCACCTCCTCTGCTTAGCGCACCTGCCATAGTTTCAGCAGCTTCCCTGCACCCTAACCTTCAAGCTCATATTCCTTCTGGATTAAAATAGCCTTTTCTTTTTTCACTTATGAAATTTTTTTTACAGCCTTTTATATTGTAATTAAATCTGAAAGATTAGTCCATGTAACTAAGTCTATCCCTCTGAATACAAACAGAGTATTTCTTGGTTTATGTACGAGGATATGCATTGTTGCGTACAACAGAGCATCACTGCCCAATTTAAGCACTATTAATAAATACTTATATAGATTACATTAATATATACATGCATATATTTACACACACACAGGCACACACGAAGTGAATAACCCGTGGGCATATTTTCTGATTATTTGCTGTCTCATCTATTACATTTAATAAAGTTGAATAATAGTATAAAATTGTCTGCTGCTGCCATCTTACTGATTTGGGGGCTTTTTAATTCCTGCAACTAACACATTATAAGTTAAATGCTGTAACAGTCTCAACTCAGGAGTTGTAATTGGCATAATACTGTAATTTGGAAATAAGTGTTTGTGGTAGATCAGCTGTCATCCCACAGGGATGGAGACAGTGACTTTTTATAATAAATCCCACATGTTCCATTCTACTCTGGCAAATATACCACACTGCTATATCAAAGTACTTTACAATCCTTAATTAATTAGTTCCTATAAAAGCTCTGTTAGGTGAATGTATATTATTCTTCCTGTTCTCCAGAGCAAAGAGCTTAGAAAAGGATGCCAGCTTAAGGAAAAATCTGGCCACCTGAGTTCCAAGGGCCCTGCTCTAGCCACACAAGATCCAGTTACAGAGTAGCTGTGCTGGTCATGGAGAAGAAACTAGTGGCCTGTTAATGCATATTTGAAACCTTAGCAGAAGCATGTCTTTTTACTGCATTAACTATTATACATGTTAAACAGGCAACAGGATGAATAGAATTTAGGAGTGCAAAGGAAAAGGCTAAAAGCAAAGCAGAAAAAAACAGGTGGCTCTTATACATGATAGTGTCCTGTAAGATGGTGTCCTTCATATACACAGTGTCTCACAATACTGCATACGGAGGTTCTATTTATACACAGATGATAAAGGATTAGTAAGTGATTAATAGATGTTTTAATAAATGGTAATCAATTGTTACGAGTGCAATGGGTCAATACGGGTTTTTGTAACAATAGCTCATCGTAGTCTGAAACACACTACCGATGTATTTAAACTCTATATGTTTTACATAGAAACATGTGCTAATCTTGTGTTAAACCTCACAAGTGGAATCTTAATACAAAGTGTGACTCGAAACAAATTTGCTGGAGAAAAAAGGAGTAGCACCTAGGCTCCACAGTAAATTGTTAGTTATGGCTATACTGGATTTACATTTCTCCTTTCGCCATGTAAAATGCACAGATATAACAGGAAGCATTTTGCTGCTGTGTGCAAGAGTAGTGTTTTCTAGGCTAATCCCAAGAGGAAGGCCTGGGACATTGCAGGACTCTGTATCAACCAGCATCACTGAACTTGGTGCAGTTTTGTGGTTTTATACACGTTCATGGTAATACTTTGTGAGGGCAGCTGTCAAGGTGAAGGATGGAGTTGAAAAAGAATAAAGATCAGTTTGCTCAGAGCTAGTGAAAGCTGCCGTAATCAGAGGCTGCTCAGGTCCTTCTTGCTACCATCCCACTGCGATTAGTTAGTCAGGTGAAAGGGGAGGATGCTGGTGTTTGCAGGAGCCATTTTAACACCTCAGCTTGTCTTTGTGAGCTTTAAAGTAATTAACTGTCCAATCATTATCGGCTGACTTTGTCCACAGGTTTAGGTTTCCCTCCCACTGTTCCCTTTGGGGATATTGGGTTGTCACTTTATGAGAGGGGGGATTCTTTTTAGAGTTCACACAAAATCCCTTTCACAGCTTCCCAACAGCTTTTTGTGCTCTCCAAACTGCTGGAATACTCTCTAGCTCTGTTTTAATGAACATTACTTTTATAACTTTCTCCAGATCCAACTGGACAAGAAGAGAGAGAGGGGAAAAAAGCCTCTCCAAAAAGCCTAGCATCACACTTGCTGAGCCCTTCAGATGAAAACGCGGCCATCCTCCGTACTTAGAAACCAGTAAAAGAGACTGCAAAGGCAGTTTTGCTAAATAAGGTTACTTTGAGCCTCTAAAGGATCCTGACAGTCCTTAATGTAACTGAATGAATCCTCACAACTTTCAACTGTGATGTGGGTGTACTACATTCTCGTTCAGTTTTAGCCAGTGGAAAATTTCCAGACTTGAAGTTGTTGGCAGTCTTTTATTGGTCAAACATTGCCAAGAAACATGGAGAAAAAGGGGGAGGAGAAAGCTTGACCATATTTTTGTTAATCCCATTCTCATCCAGTTTCCACTATATTTTTTTAAATCCTATTAATAAGCTGAAGAAACTGAAATGACCAGAGAGGCTGTTACCAACCACATAATTTGGAGACTATTCTGCTACTGCCCAACCCTTGGTGTACAACAGCACTAGACAAGCAGCCAGAGCTTAAGAAATGTGACTGAAAGGCACACCCACCACATTTAGGCTCAACAGACAGTGAAAACCCTCGCCTACTGCAGAGCTGGTTGGAGCACTTCCCCTTTCAACTTCTGCTCAGCATCTCCTGGCACACCCACCTTCTCATAAAGGATGGGAGTTTGGGAAATAACCCATGTGACAAACCAGCTCTGAATTTGCTGAGCCCAGGCTTAGAAGAACCTCAGGTCTGCTCTGTATTTTTTGAAAATCTCTTTTCCTTTTGTAGCTTGAACCAAGCGGAGTTTGGCTGCTCTCAAGGACCAAACTTCTATCTCCAGCTGGAGTTTTAGCTAGGTCTGCATGATGTTTTCTTTACTTTCTTTGTTGGCTGCATTAGTTGTGAGGTTCCCTTGCTAAATAAAGCTCTGACTGCACAAACAATTTATTTCAGTCACTTCCCATAGCTGCCAGTACTAGAGCAACTCTACCTCTGTTAGCTAGACTAGGAGGCCTGTCAGAGTCAGGTGGCAATATACCACATCATTTCAAATACCTTTCAGAAACCTTTAGATATGCTCAATGCTGCTTTAAAAATAGCCAGTGGCTTGCTTGTATTAGGGCTTCCAACCTGACTAACCCTGGTTGTTAAATTATTGTCACGCACAGTAGGATTTTGTATTAAATATCCTTTGGGAAGGAAAATCTGAGTGAAAAGGGATTTGGGGGGCAGGAGAGACTTGTTTTTCTGTGTCAGGTAATATGAGAATGTGAACTACTGTAGTAGCTAGGAAGAGCTAAGGTAATAATATATCAGTGCTGGAAACACAAAGTATCTTCTTCATGCACATTGAACTACAAAAACTGTCTCCTCAGTGTTACATAGGATAGGTAGCTGGCGATTTATCAAGGTGCCAGGGAAGGAGTTACATTATCCAGCATAATGAAGCTCTTTGTTTATTTCATAAAAAAAAAAAAAGAAAAAAAAGAGGGAAGTTCTACCTCTCAGCTGATGGCAGGACCTGGGCAAGCAGTGAGATTGTCGGAATTGTTTCCTTAGCACTGGCCAGAACCCCCCTGTTATCCTGATATTATTCCCCTTTGTTATTCGATATCCCACAGTGCCAGCTAAGTCAGGAGTTGTCACACTCCTCACTGGTGCAGCAGGGTACAAAATAGCTGGGGGTGGGGAGGAAGACTGGAATGGTTAGGAGGTGGAAGGGAAAAGGCCTTTTTTTTTGTGAAAACAGTAGCACCAGCTGCATCCTGCAAGTCGCTAAATTAGCCAGTCAGTTGTTTTTCTTTTAATTTTTGTGTGAATTCAAGAATAGGTTGTGGATGTCTTGGCAACTCATGAATGAGGCTCTTTATGAAAGAATTCACCTTGCAGAGGGGCTGCTGTCAGATGCACAAGCCTCTTTCCATTAATTAAGCTGCAGAACATCCCCTCTTTTTTTTTCCCCCATCCCTCTCAACGCCTGGATAATCAGACCCTGTGTCTTTCCATAACATCCACCGCTGTCTCTCTTGCTCCTCACAGTATTTCACCCACTCTGTTAATTCTGGGCTGCCAGATTTTTTTCTTTTTTTTTCTGTTTTTTTAACACAGCTTATTGCTGCTAAGTGAGATATCATGCTGCCTGAGCTAAGATGAATATTCTGCTCCACTGCAACCAGTAGCATTCTTTATACATTATTTTCAGCTGAAAGGTGGCCTAAGAGCAAAGTTAGATATTTTCAAAAGCTCAGCTGGGAGTTAATCAACTCTTATTGTCTTTCGACAGGAGCTGGGTGCTTAACTTGCATCCAGTGAGTCATCCCCTGGATTGTCGCTAGCTTATATGCAAACAGCCCCACCGAAGGTGCAGAGAACATTCAGACATCCTAGAAATGACCTGCCATTAAAAGTGTATAAGCTAAACTGGATCGAGTTAGGGAGTGATTACAGATGTCATTATGCCTGAACAGACAGTCTGGGGAGAGAAGGTGGGTAGTACCAAGAACCTCAATCAATCCTCACCCAGCTTTGCTGTGGTCTGAACAAGATGTGTGACTGCAACTGAATAGTCTTGAAGTTTCTAGTGGGCATACTCATGCGTGTATTTATGAAGTTATACACCTGCTTCAGGGAATAATCCCAAATCCTTTAAAACCAGTAAAAAGTTTCGACTGACTAATGAGCTCAGTATCATACCTTAAGTGTTTGCATGTTTGGGCTTAATTTTGTATGGCTGATTTAAAATCCCAGTCATCAGGAATAGAAAAATATGGTATATGATATTAATGACAGACTTTTAAAAATGATCTGTTAGTTTTCCTTCACTTCCAAGTAATGCTGAACATTAATTTCCTGCAAATGAAGCAATCTGAAGTAGAGTGCACAAAATAATTAATCTTTGGAAACTCTGGACTAAATTAAAATAATTTAAAGTTAAATAAAGAGCTCATCTGTGGCCTCAGTGCTCTTTCTGGGAAGCAAGGGATATATAAAAGAATCAAAAAGAAAGCAAATACCAAATTATCTAACAGAAAAGGAATCTACAAATATATGTAATAAATTCCCACATTACATCATAAAAATAACTTTCTCACAAATGCTGTCATTGCACATGCCAAGACACATAGGAGACCATTCAACTACTAGTAAAACTGAATAAGCAAATGAGAAATTATTTACATTGGAAACATGCACTTTCTAATTTGGGGGCTTGGTGGCATTTTTTTTAGAGATTATCAAATTATATATTATACTACAGGTTTTCCTTATACTAAGAATTGAATGTGGTAGAATTTGAAGTACCATTGTAAATTTGTGAAGGTAGAAACACTATTTATGAATGCAGGCAGCATCTCAAAGAATGAGCAGTCACAATAAACTCAATGTTTTTATTAGCAAATGTTGACTTTTTAATCCAACACCATAATTTTGTTAAAATTAAAACATAAACGTAGTTGAATAGTTATCTATAAATGGAGAACATTCAGGAATATAAGAAAAATAATTCCATCTTCATTAGGTCCAGAAAAAGTAAGCCTAACTTTTTTTTTTTGTTTGTCATCTCCTCTGAAAATCAGGCCCTGAATTTCTGTGTCTGCATGTAGCCATTTCAGAAAAGACAGTAAATAAGCTATTTTTAATTACCTTCTGCAGAGGGAATCTGTAAAAATAAAACATTAATATTTGTAAAATAGCAGTGACATCCTCACAGATAAATTCTACACGATAAAAACATATTCCTAAAACCCAGAAACTTCCAGTAGAGCATTCTTGTTCACATCCCTTTGCCCACTCAGTCTACATGTCCTTTGTTTCTTTCAGGGTTTCATATGTCTTTTTTTTTTTTTAATCTTTCCTTGGCTTCAAATCCACAGCTATCCAGAGCTATGAGAGGCAAATAGTCTAATGGAAGATAATATGGCTGAAGAGATTAAATACAATAGTGGGCAGCAGGATCTTTTGAGTTTTAAACACATGGTACTGTCTCTAGTCTTGCTGAAAGATCCTTGCTACAGTTTTCTTGTTTGTTAAATAGGAAAAATATTAACCTGTCTCTTGGTGAAGCAGACTTGGAGCTCAGAAATGCTCCTGTCTGTATAAATGCTGGGCATTATTAGAGAGAACATGTTCAGCTTGGGAGGGGGGATTCTGAATATGGTGATGAACCCACTCAATTTCAATTGCTGCATGTGGGTTTTTTTCCTATTATAACAATTAACCTCTTAGAAAAGAATTAGCACTGAGTTTACATGTTGACTCTATAGACATTGGATAATTGCTTTTTAAAAAATCATCTATAGTCCAGGAAATTACATTTCTCCTTTTGCTCCTAAAATTACAAACTTCTGACTTCCCAGCTGGTAATGCAAGCAATCAAAATCGGGTCTCTTGAGTGCAGTTGCATGACACACATGAACAACAATCTCATTTCATAAAGAATTAACCCACAGCCAGCCACGTTAAATGGCTCCAATTCCTGCCACAAAGCCCATCTGATCCGAGCACTGTAGTTCCCACTTTGCCTAGGTAGCAATGTACTGGTCAAGTAACAGCAAACCTTCTCGGA
>NW_009205843.1:0-18483 GCF_000690835.1 Fulmarus glacialis | reverse complement strand
AAAGAGTTTGGAATAAAGCACCGAACTGAAACTCAGCTCTGGCTTCATTTTCTGTCTTTCGTACGGACTTCCTATCAGTAAGTCACTTAACCTCCCAGAGTTTCATCTTCTGTCATATATGGACAGTAATACCTCCTTTGACTGTCTTTTTAATCTACAATATGAATAAAGCAACATTACCCCCCCTCCTAATCTCAGCTAAGACATCTAGACACTACTGTGATTCTAATCAGTAACAGCACTAACCACCGTTTAAACAGAAGGGCCTGAAATTCAATTTGGAATTTCCTTGATTTTATCTAGTTAAAATTCTCTTTGTTATTTTCTCTTTTTTTCTTCTTTTTGAGACAAGGTAGGAGGAAAGGAGTTACTTGTTTTGGGTTGATGATTTAGTTCTTTAAATGCTTCAAGTATAGGGTCATAGAAAGGAAGCAGAGAACATAGATCCAAATGAGGAAAAGCTGGCAAATTTAACTTCTTTAAGCAGGATCGCTCCCTAAAATGTGCTCTTTAGAGCTTAGATTTAAAGATGACCTGCAAATGAAAGTCCAGAATAAATGTGAAACTCAGTTGTGCACTTTCCTCAATGAGCTACCTTGAAGTGACCCGGGTGGAGGTTCCCTTAATACCTCTCCAGCATTTCATAGACTAAACACCTTGCTGCTTTCAGGTGTTTTTTCTTGATGTTCAGTCTAAATTTTTCTCTACTGGGTGTTAAGCCATTGCAACCCTAATTATAGTCCCAAGTTCTTCTCCTTTATTAGTGTTTACTGCAAATGGTTATCTTGGGTAAGCAAGTGCCATATTCCTCACCAGTAATCGATTAAGCAACCTGTAGCCACTTATTCTTATCTTTCTGTTTTGAAATACTTTTTGCTGAAAGATTCAAACAAACACCACCTCATTCAGTTGTGCCAAAGATTGCCATTCAGAGGGTTTTGTGCTACAAAATCCGGTCTGGAGAAAGGTTATTCATACATTCAGAAGACTGACTTTGCTGCCATAGGTACATGTTTGTATTTGAAATTTCTAGATTGACAACCCTTCAAAACCAATTGCCTTCTCTTGGGACAGGAACATGAACCTTTATTTCTCTTTGATTTGAGAACTGACACCACTGTGATCTCCATCATGAGTCTAGCAATATTAAGTGTGTTGTTCTTTGCAGGCAGGACTGACTGCTTGAGTTGAATGACTACACGTTGACCTTGGGGGAGCTGCGGGGGTGTGTGTGTGTTTGTTTTTTAAATTCATCTCCTCCATGTTGTGGGGAAAGAAGCTTTTAGACATTACATGATCCATGTGGATTTAAACAACAGTTGATTTCAGCAGCATCGTACATTTTTCAACACAGCTTTATGAACTGTTGAGGCTTAGTACGGGATTTTTTTTTAGATCAAAAGATGTGACAGGCCACAAAATGTGCAGTGAAGAAATAAAACCATCCCCCATACACACCAAGAAGCACCGCTACATACCAGAGTCCCCTGACAAAGGTGTCTTTAGCATGAGTCCAGAAAATTGACACTGCAAACTGCACATATACTTCAAGACAGACAGCTGTCTGCCAGGGATGAAAGCCTGTCTTCTACTCTCATGATGAATTACAATGGAGCACAGCAATCATTGCAAGTTCAGCGAAAAGGGAGGCTGCGTGTGATGTGCTGCTCAGCTGAGGGGCTGAGAAAGAGCTGGAGTTGGCAGGTTCCCCACGGCTTCATGGTTCTGCTTCTGCTCTACCTAGTCCGCTGCTGCAGTGCTGGGCAGGAGTAGCCTGTCAAATGTTCTAAGTACAAGGCTTCTCTGGTACACAGGGAGCCTTATGGCTGTATTTAAGAAGGCAGAATTATTATCTTCCATTGTTAGACAGATTTAAAACCCCAGAAAAACTGAGGTTCTCAGAATCACATGTAAAATTTTAAAATCCCTAATGAGGGAGAATCTGAAACTCAGGAGGCCTGAGTCCAATTCAGCACAAATTCGAGCACTTGCGACAGAGACAGATGAGTTACATCCATTCATGGAAAGAAAAACAATTTTATGATCATGCAATTGAATTGTTTCTAATTAATTCATGATCTATATTTCATACTGCTGAAGCAGGGTCTGAGACGCACTAGAAAAAATTCTTCATGTGGCACATCCTAATGCTGGCAAGGGTGCTGAGTCACTGATTCCATTATTAACAAGTTTTCTTGAGTTTGTAGCTCATCTCTTAATTTCATTCTCTTGTTCCTGGACACACATAATGAGTTGTTAGTACAGCGTCAGGGAGCAGCAAGGGTCAGCTGCCCCCTGCGGCCCAGGAGCTGAGGGGTATCCCAGGGCTGGCAGCGAGGGAGTGGGGCAGGGCAGACCCCGAGATCAGGGCCAGGTTTAACCAAAAGTCAAGCTCACCAGGCAAGTTTGTGACGACGAGGCAGGTCCGAGGTCAAGCCGGGCAATCGATCGGCAAGTCAGGATCTGTATTGAGCACAGTGATGAGCAGGCATGTCCACGGTGATGAGGCAGGGCCAAAGTCAAGGTCAAGCTGGAAAGTTAGCCTGTGGGCTGTGGGCTGGATAAACAGGGCCCATGGCCAGGCACAGGCATGGCTGCAGCTGAGCTAGAAACCAGCACTCCTACTACATAGCCTAGGGTTGAGCTGAAATGGGGCTCCTGGGAAGGGGTGGCGTGGCGGGGAGGCCCAAAGGAAGGCTGGTCAGGGCCATTAGTGCTTATATGCCCTGATACATAGATGCACTGTGTTTTCAAGTTTTCTTTATAAATAAATGCCGTGAAGAGTGCCATACATTTGCCTGCCACGTAGAGCAGGACTTTAATGTTACACAGATAATAACCTGATCCTACAAAACCTTGTATATGTCATTGAGATCTTATTACAGCCTGGGTAAGAGGATGCTGGGTGTTTGCACCGATGAGGCTATTTCAGTATGATAAGCTGCACTAAGTGGGCTCCGTTTTGCATCAGTGGAGTGTATTTGCATATTGCACTGCTAGGGAAAAGAAAACCTTCCATATTGCAAGAGTTTGCCATGCACAAAAATGCCGCTGCAAACATCTGAGTATGTGAGCAATTCCAATGAAAGCAACACCCCGTGAAAGTGCTGTGTTGGTGCTAGCAAGGCTAAATTAAAGGGTCTGTGATGTTTCCAGTTTCTTGGAGGCTCACTGGAAAACTCATCCATATACTTTCACGACTTTTTGCAATATCCATTGCCTTTTGATTTATAAAATTGCAAATCGAAAAAGAGTAGCAAATATTTTTGGCTATGAGAATATGAATAGTCTTTTGGAAGAATCATTATTACAACCAAACTTAAGTCCAGCCAAATATTCCCATTCTCTTTCACTTCAATCCTTGATATATGCTTTCCTGTTGAAAGGCGGCCTGGAAGAGCTGTCCATATTTCCATTCTATACAACACTTTTTTTCTATCAGCTCCTAATTTCTGATTTTTTTTTTTTTAATTTCAGATTTTTTTGCATCTCATGTATTTTTAAAACTGACAGAATAAGCCAAAATGTATCTTATATTTTCCATTCTATGTTGCATTTTGCAGTTTTGTCTTAAAATTCTTTCGTAAGTCCAACACATTCTTAAATTAATACCATTATCTTAGGCCTTGAAAAACTGGCACCACATTTAAAATTCCGAGAAGGCAACTTTTATATTAAAAAAAACAAATGACTTCATATCTGTATAAAACTATAGACACATGCTCATACATGCATATACACACATACTTTTAGCGTAGTGATATGTTATAGTGGGTTTATACATAGGCTATTAAAATAATGTAAATGAACAAAACAAAGCAGATTACCAGAAAAAAAGTGCAGTAACAAGATTAAGACTAAAATTATAGTCCCCAAGTAAGTTGAGAAGAGAGTTGTAACATGAACGATTTCATACTGCTCCTACAACATTTGTGTTCACTAATTTATCTACAAAAGAGATTTGGGGGAGGGCTCCAAGATTGTTTCTCCAACCAGATTCAGGCTGTATCTTGTTTGACTGAAGTTGAAATGCACCTTTTGCCACAAGTGCTGGGTCTGAACAAGAGACTCGCCACGTCTGTTCAAACAGCAGCTCTGACAGAGCTACCAGTGTGGGAAAGTCCTTTAGGGATATGTTGTGCCCTGGAATTTAAGCAGAGCCTCCAATAGACACTGATAGCCCAGTACAACTGCTCATCTCTCGCTAGGCCATCCTGCAAATGGCACTAACAGTATGGACCTTCTTCAGAGAAGCATGATGCAGTTTACCAGGGCAGTGCTGGTGCAGGACAAAGCATTACTTCCAGGCAAGTCGGTGGGAAGGAATTAATAAACAAAGTTACCCATAAAGTGAGAATGCAACAGTAACAAAAAAGAAAGTGATTGTTAACTGTGTTAATGCATGGATAATTCATGTAGTAAATAGAAGGCACACAAAACATCGCTTTGGTGAATGGTGTAGAAAAACCTGTCAGCAATAGATGTCAAATATATCCTTTGTAGCTTCACTGAGGTATTTTGCAGTGAAACAATCAAAACAATCACAACAAATATGCAGATCCCAATTATGGGACAAGAATCTTCTTGTAGTTTGGTGCTAGGAGTTCCCTGGCAGTTTGCTTTGCAACACTCAGTTTTTGTGCCGTGCTGGGACTGGCTGAAAGCTCAAATCCCAAGTAAGACCCCAGTCCAGCTGCTAGGTGAGTTTTTGTAGCTCTGAGGGTACAGGAGCAGCTTTGTACCCCTGCTACATGGATGCAGTGAAATCACTTTCCTGCTTAAACTGTACACATACAGAAAGAGTTTGGTGGTGGGTTTTGTTTTTTTTTTAATTCTTGTTTTATTCTGTATACAGCACATTGCTGTAACAATGTGCTTCATTTCTCGCTGTTCAGCTTCTGTGGTTCAATATTTATGACTCTGCACCTTGGACTTCCCAGGTGGCCATCCATCTCATATTGTGCTTAGGGCCAGGTCCTCTCCATCCTGTATCCACCAGAATGTTCACCAGCAGGTGCTGAGCAGCCTCGTGATTTCCTCAGACTCCATAGGGTTGGAAAAACCATTTGCTGGACCACCAGGCAACAAGCAGCAGTTATATCTGGCAAGCCTAAATACAAAAAGGAAGATTATGGGTTTTAAAGCCATCAGGGACCATTCCACATCACATAGCAACTTTCCGACTTATTCCTCCATGCTTCAGCAAGAGCAAACACAGAGAGACGAGGACTGTCTAAGGGCCCTGAGACCGTCCCCGCTCCTGGCTGTTTGACTGCCTGGGCTCAGGACCAACTTGGAGCTAGTGCAGCTGAGAGCTGCCCCACCTCCTTTGCTGGCCTTGGACACAGCCCTGCAGGTCAGCCTCAGCCAGGGCTGATACCACTTCCTGCGGGACCTGCTTTTAAGCTAAGCCCCTTCCATTTGGCCCCCATCTGAGCTAAAGCTCCTGCTGTGTTGCAGCCATGCCTGTCCCTGGCTTTGGGCCTATTGTTCTGGACCTAGACCCTGACCTGCAGCTGACTTCCAGCCTGATCGCAGACCTGCCCTATCACCATGAACCTGCCTGGTGCTCACTGGGCTGTGCCTGACCCTCATTACCCTCACTGGACCTGCCTTCCTTGCCTCACATGGGGACTGTGGGACTGGTGAGACTCCTGCCCTGCCAGCTGTGCCACTGCGCTCAGCTCCCAGCTCACCTTGCCTTGCAGAGAGCCAGCTCTTGCTGCTCCCTGACAGGCCGTTCCTCTCAAAATCTCCACAGCTTTTAAAGACTGGTGATCTCAGCAAAAATGTCAGCCCATTTTCCTTCACAGAAGAACAGAAATGGTGGAATCAGCCAGGAATCAAACCTACCACTTACACTACTGAGCAATGGAAGGAGGAAAATTAATAGTCTTACATTGTTTCCCCTCTCCCAGCGATAAGAAGACAGGGCTAGAAACTTTGGGAACTCTTTTTCTTAGTCCTCCAGCCTTTCTATACCCGAAGTATAGAGACATCGTGGAAATAAATGCCATTAATTCACAGGCAGAAGCAAACAACTTGTGTGAGCAGTGGCACTTACAACTCTTGGAGTCCAATGGATCTTTCAGTTATGTGCCCTTCTGACCTCAGCTGCAACATGTATCACACTGGCACCACAAAGAATATCACTGCACCAGCAAGTGTCGTAAGACTAAGAAAATAGAAAAAAATCCTCTTTGAATGGTATGTCAGAGGGAGTCCAGGGAAACTGTGGTCAACATGTCAGGATACTCTTTTCTTCTTCCCCTGCTTTCCTCTCATGCCTTCCTCCCCCTGCCCCAACTGATTTTGCTGGATGCTTGGGCCCTGCTCCTGGACGAAGTCTTTTTGTGCCTATTGCTAAACTCCTGCAGCAGCTGCTCAGACCTTTTCCTACCACTGTGTTGTGATGCAGTCATGATTTTACCACAAAAGTGGTGTTCGCCCGCCATGAACCCCAAAGAGTTCAACACTGATTAGGAAGGAAGGCTGGCTGGCTGGCTGGCAGCATGACTGACTAAGCCTGGTTTCCTTAGGAACCCAGCCTAAAAGAGCAAGAAAGTAAGAGCATGTGTGTTCTGGTAGGCAGTGAATAACCCATTAAAATTCTTAATTAAAAATGTAAACATGTGTCTGCTAATTACATCACCCTTCTCCTGCCCTCAGAAAGCACCAAATGAGCATGGTTGCACACCTGCCTGTGTGTTTATTTCCTTAGGATGCTGCTCACTTGCTCAGCAACCCAAATACCAGCTCAGGTAGCAGCTGCCATTGTAAAAACATTCTGGGGAAAAGCAATGACAAATATTTTCTTTTTGGTAATGAATGGCAAAACTGTTCACAGAAATCCTGCTCACTGTTGCTGCATGCCCTGGATTTGTTGATGTTTTTCATATATCAGTCCCGATACTATTAGTTCTCATCTCTCAGGGCTATTTAATGCCAGCAATGCACACTCTGCTGACCAGCCACCTGAAGACCTGTGAAAAGAGAAAGAGTTGGGGTAAATGGTTTAAAAAGTAAGCTGTAAGGTTACGAAAATGAACAAGGCCATTGTCTGTAAACTCAAAAACTGCAGAGAAAGATCTGCCAAGGCTCTAGACCTTCTGGAGATTCTCAGTCCTGCAGGGATAGTGTGGCATTCCATATTTCAAATACACATGAGGTGAGGAATCTCAGCAAGGTAAAGGGACAGCTCAGATTAACTGTTGTCTGTGCAAATGAGCACTCGTAGCAAATGAAACTTGCTTCTCCCTCCGTAAGTTACCCTGCAGTGCATCTCCTCTGGTATACGTAGCCTCCTCAGCTGCTCTGAGTTGGCTGGGTTGCAGCCACTTGACATCAGGCCACAGCCTCTGAGTTGGGAAGGCTGTTTTATTCACTGCCTCGAGGAGTAGGATCATGTTCAACATTGCTGTTGTTATTTATTACAGTCATTAATTTGGCAGGAATTAACCAAATTTTGGCAGGTAGCGTATGTCTCTGTATATTAGCATAACTGTGCTGAGCTGTACTGGGTATACTGGGTGAAAAACTGATTCCCTGATTTATGGCTCCTGTGAAAACAGGCAGAGGCTGGAGCAGGAGGGCATGTGTGTCCACTGGCACATATATGGTCACTCTCACCAAATGTTCATCCAATATGTTCTCCTCGAGACCTGCCTTTACACGGTGGTCCTACCACAACCTACTGAACTTTTTGGGAAAGGGTCCAACTGGGATGTGGGTTTATTTACTTGGGGGCACTTAGGGCTGTACTGGTACTCCACAAGGCTTTCTCCAACTCGACCTAGAAAAGACTCAATAGACAGTGAGAAACTCTGAACCCCTAAACCCTAACACTGTGCATCACTAACAAAGCACTGCCTCAAGACTGTGAATGACGCTATGAGATCATCTTCAAAGTGATATTTTAATACATTCACTGACTGTTTTAAAGCTTCACAGGTGATGTCTTGAGACGACATACTGGAGAAGGCTTCATTATCCTCAGGGGTACAGACAAGGAGATGGCTGCCCTACTGCTGAGTTGCCCCATGTTGAGGTCACATCCATCTAAGACGGCTGGAGTTGGGCGACTCAGGTCAGGGGCTGCCAGAATCACTGAATGATTTTTCACATGTGGTGAAGCACCTGTTATTGCAGAGTGAGGAAACTATCTGGTCCTTCCTTTAAAAAAATGTTTTTTTGTTAAAGTCTGAGGTATATGCAGAGTTTAGGATGCCATATGGCAAACCTAGGGGCATATGAAATCCCAAGCAAGGCCATGAGGTTAATTGGCTCTAGTCAGAAACACTGGGCCTGGCAGGCCTGGGCTCTCGTCAGAGAGGAGGGAGCCCAGATCCGAAATTCAAAAGTTGGCCTGTCTTTATAGGGTGTCAGCTCCCAGTCCAGGGCTTGTTCACTCCCTGAAATCCCGAGATCATCTCTGCTCCTTTTGCCTTTTCCTAACTTGCCAGGAGGGTGACACGAGCTCTGTGTTTTACTGGCGGGACCCTGCTGCATTGTGCTGCCCTGCTACGTGGGGCCGCGGTAAGAGCGCTGGGAGGAGAGAGCGCTTCACGTTGAGGTGGCTGTTTGATGTGGACTCATCTGCTCCAGTAAATGACCACAGGTCACGCGGACGGGTAATGTTCACTCTGGTGACACGGTCCCAGGCTGAGCTTTTGATATTGTTTTTGCCCACCAGGAAGACTGTAGCGGCAGAGACATTGAGGACAGGCTGATGCACTTACCTCGTATGTACTCTCCAGCCCAGACTGGATGGCAGAGAGTGAAGCAGTACGGTGGGATAGCCAGGGCACATATTCACAGGGTCTGGGTTTCTGTGGGTCAGTGTCACTACTCTGCGCTGCAGTGGTGGAGGAAAAGCACCCAAGGCTTACACCAAAATCTGTTCAAGCTGGGAGTGGGAGGATATGTCCGCAGCTGGGCTCCCCAGACAAGACTCAATTACTTTCCATTTGTGTAGAGAATGCGTGCATTTAATCCAGAAACAGTAGCAACCAAAAAGTCATTTCACTAAGTAGCAAGATCATCCACCACTTGGGAGTAGCTAGAACTATTTACAAAATGTTTTCACACTTCAGCAAGGAAGAGGCTGCACATTTCTGACTGTGGAGCAGAAGGCAATCCTATAATAATGCCTCATCTTTACCAATCATTCCAAATTATTCACATGAAAGATCCTGCTTTCTCTCTTGGACTTTAATGAAGCTCCTGTTGAACCAATTATTCACTAGCTATTCATGTATTGTCAGAAAGGAAATCGCAGAAGCTTTGTCATTAGGAATAAGATTTGATTGGCAAGGCACATGGCTTTCGGCTGGGTTTTCTTCTTCCCCTTTTTTGCTCTAAAGCCATAGCTTTTAGCTGGCAATTTCCACTCCTATAATCTGATGGAAAGTGATAAAACGCATCAGACTGCAGTACTCAAATGAGAAAACACTCCAGATTAGTAGGAATATAATTATGTTTTTCATGACATTGATTTTTTATTTTCTAACTGATAAAAAGTAAACAACTGAGTGTGGGGGGGGAGTGCCAAAAAACAACATTTAGACTTTAGTGAGATAATTAACTCAGCAATTAAACATATTTTGTATTCAGCATTTGTCCTCCATAGCACACAGCATATGTGACGTTTGTCCTTTATTCAAATTCTTGCTTCTTGCAATCTTTTTTGTCAGCAGGAGTGGCAGCCGGCAAGAGTCCTGCATGAAGGCCCACTTCTATGGTGCTTTACTTTTAAAGTTGAATATTCACAGCTATGGTTTGGAAGGGAAGAGGCAGCCAAAAAGAATCATTAAGCTGAGCTAAATGAGCAGAATTGAGAGGCAAGAGACCTGTGCAACAGGCATTTGTCTCTGTTTTCTTTTTGCCAGTAGTATTTGGAGGGGAAGTAAACCAAGCCCTTCTGTGTACTACTCAACTTCATCCAGCTGCAATATGGGGCCGCAATGTCAAATGCCCTGTGCTCTGATCCCATTCGATATCACAGCATCAGGATGGACTAGTACATGGGTAGGATATATCCAAGAAAAATTAAAGAACAAGGATTAAAGCCAATTAAAGAAAAGAGGCTAGTCCTTTGGTAGGGCTGCCTGCTGGTTCAACAGAGTTCATTTCTCACTACAGCGTGAAACAGGGGAAGAGGCATAAGCAACAATGGATCGTTAGAAATCTCACTGGCCTTTTTAGCACAGAGTGGTTCTTTCATCATCAATTCAGCAAAGAGTGAGTGAGTCTTCAGGGAAGCTGATTGTTTCAGAAGGTATGGACTATGATACAGGAGAGATGTCCTCCACATCACTGCCCCATCTTCATCTCTTTTAGAAAAATGAGGTCATTAGGAAAAAGTTGCAAGTCTAGGATAAATAAAACACACTACTTGTGACTTTATAGGCGAGATCAAGAGGGACAAGCAAACACTGTGTCAGGCAGAGGTGTGCAGATATGTCATGCAAAGGATGACACAGTATTTCTGCCTGTCAACCCAAACTGCAAAGTTGTAGCTGATATTGTGCAAGTTAATACCCAAGCACACTACGATATATCTTTTTACTTTGAGACAACAATATGTGAGGCTTCTTTTCAGGGCAGAACTCTGAGCCTCGGGGAAACTCAAGTATCTTGCTACTCTATGAGACTCCCATGGCCCAATTTAAGCTGCTGCTGCTGGGGGATAGAAGGGCTAACTTCCGAGCTGGCATAAATTTCTATAGTAAACATACTATGACAAGTCATTCCAAATTAATTTCTTCCTTTTCCAAGCTGAATTTGCCAGGTTATGTGTTAAAATCTTGTTTCTTGCTTTGTCCTGAAACACTGTGGTGCATAATAAACATCAAGCCTCAAGAGGCTGTTTTACGGCTAATTTTAGGCAATGAAATGTATCATGTATGTATTCATGATACATACAAATCACCATGTATCTGGAGCACAACCTTCCCTAAATCCAGGGTATTCATCTTGTGAAATCTGTGGCCATTCACGGAATGCAAAAGTTGCACTGATAAATGCTTTTCACTATCAGACATAAAATGTGTTTGTTATTGTACTGACCTTGGGAGATGAATAGGAGAGCGTTTTGTCCTTACCCTACAAGAAAGCCACAGCAGCTGGCTATGCTTTAGGACAGGCCAGACTAAAATAGGTTTGTCCGTGCGATAGGTTGATGGAAGAACCCTGGAAATTCTGCAAGTTATTTGAGTGCCATTAATAGTCCCACCAA
This sequence comes from Fulmarus glacialis, assembly GCF_000690835.1. Classification (NCBI taxonomy): domain Eukaryota; kingdom Metazoa; phylum Chordata; class Aves; order Procellariiformes; family Procellariidae; genus Fulmarus; species Fulmarus glacialis. The sequence goes on along the minus strand of NW_009205843.1, from coordinate 7,247 downwards.
CAGATGATATCCCTGAAAATGAATCCCGAAGTTGGATCAATGATTTCATTTATAATTCACTGATCCACAGATATGACAACAATCTAGTTTTTGGGAAAACCTATTGCAATTGGTAACTGCCTCACCCCTTAAAAAAACCCCAAACCTACTCTTTTTATGACGCCAACTGGGACAGGAGGTATGTTTGTGTGGAAATATTTCAGGAGAGAGATAAATCCTATGGAAACAAAAGGTTGTGTAGGAAGCGCTGCCCAAATGGCAGATGAGCAATGGGGTTTTGTGCAATATCTACCACAAGTATTAATATGAAGAGGAGAGATTAGAAGAATCATTAACTTGCAATCCAAATAATTTTAAGAAACTGAGATTAAGACAATTTAAATGTGAGTCATTTTGCTGATGTTATAGATTTTGCTGCTTTCTTTGCCTGTTACTTATTTTCCCTCCTCTTGCCTTTCTGTGAAAAGTGCAATACCAACAAAGGGAAAAGGCCAGGGAAGAGCAGGCCCCCCCTCTGCTCCTGCTTTAGATTGGCTAACAGCCTTAGAGGAGGTGGGTCCCATCCTACCTTCTCTCCAGAGCCAGCAGAGGTGCCTGCAGAGCATTTCGGGAGTTGGTGCTCAGCTCCCTGCTCTAACCTGTCCTCTGGAGGCACGCTCTCCAGCGGCTGCACAGGGAGCCTGGAGAGCATGGCCTTCTAATCACGTACGTTTGGTACTTACTATCACATAAGAACAGCCAGCAAATACATAGGGAATGTGACTATTCCAAAAAGTAGGTACGTTCAAAATAGAGCAATTTTTAAGTATAGTGAAGTGTTACTTCTAGCTTGAATAAGAAAAATAATATGTGGAATGAGAGGTGATTTTCAAGCTGCATCTATTTCTTGAAATATTCTCTCATATGCTGTTATTGTTCCACAGTAATGCTTCTTTTAGGGCAATATTTTACACCAGTGTTAACATCTCCATGGCACCATAGACAGGGAGCCCTTCCAAGCACACAATTTCTCTCACACTCAGTTTAGGAGCTCTTCCATTTTTCTATGCATTTACGTTGCATCACTGACTTGAGATATTTGATCCAGAATAATGATAATGCTTTGCTTTTCTTCATTCCAGCCTTTACTCAATCTCCCTTACAAACATCGCTAGGGAGTAGCAGGGCCTGGGGAGGCAGAACGCCCAGCCAAAGCTTGCCTGTGGGCACCTGGCAAAACTAGGACTAGAAGACAAACATACTCGATCCTTCTCTCATTTGAGAAGCAGCTCAGGTCGACATGCCTCTGAACTTGGGAGATGATCTGCCTGCTAAGCTATAGCACATTTATGATTTGCGGGTTTCTAGTCTGACTTGGCTTCATTTTTTAACTTTTCATTTTCTTTTTAGGGAACCAAACTGTTCACTGGGTTTGGCAGCTGACGGCTATTAACTGTCACACTCCAATAACCAAGGGATAGTTAGAACAGCATTAAATATTTGCACTGTGCAGCAAGGCTATACTTCATCTCAGTACACATGAATCCCATGCTCTTTTCACACTGGAAGAAAACCCACCTTATTGCTATTCAAATCTATCTGTCTGTCTCTCTTCCCATACTGTCATTACGCATGCAAGGCCTGTCAGTGCCATTGACACAAAAAACCCCTCTCGCTTTACGCCAACACCAGTGACACCTGAAAAAACCCAAGACACAAAAGAATTACTGCTTTTAAAAATTTTGTTTATTTGGCCTTCATTTTCTAATAAGGTCATTTATTCCATGTCTTTATAAAACTATTTCTCCTGCCCTTCAAGGGTGCATGTTTTCTCTCACAGGAACAGCTTATAGATAATTCTGTATGAAAAGTGGGTTTTGGTAACTGAGCTTTGTCCATTTTCTATGTCCCTGGTTAAATTTGTTTTGAGCACGGTTTTTTCCCCTCATCATCTTAACTGCCATTTTGAGTGTAATCTTTTAGGAAATATCCTACATAGGCACTCCTTGTGGTCCGCTTTTAAAAAGCAAAATTTATTTTGGCCTCTGCAGGAAGCATTTAAAGCACATAATGAATAATGTTTGACACAGGAGTCAGTTAGCAGTCATCTTAGATTAACAACACCGCTCAGAAAAAAGCCTTGCAGGGGATTAGACCAAGGGAAAGATGCTTAGGTAATAACCTCTGAGCCAGTTGGTTGCTGAACTATTCACAATAGACATAACTATCTCTGAAGGTCTTAAGTGTGAGAATTATCTCTGGGAAGAGAACAATGAGTTAGTGAGATATAAAACAATAGGCTCATGCTCTAACACAAGCAGTTAGTATCGCACATGTTCTCTTCTCATTTAATCTGCAAGACTTTCAGACAGTAGCAATTGGTGCCCAAATTAAGACTTCCTCTCCCCCTTTGATCTTAAGTAAAAACTAATGAATTGTATAATCTCCAACACCTCTGAAATCCCGCTGGTTAAAGGGAAGCTATCCCTACCTTTCCCAGGCCTGTCTCAATTCACTAAATGGGAGCTATATTTAACAGCAGGCCAATCACATGATCGCTGAAAAGGAACAGCACAAGGATCTGTAATCCTAATGCTCTGGAGCTGTGATTGCTATAAATCCTTTGCAGAATGATTTCCTTTAAATCCCAAACATGTCATCACACTTTTAATTAACATTTCTGTATGAAAACTGTGGATAAGACCCTTTAAATTAAAGATTGTTCCCAGACTTGTCATCTTAAAACAGCGTGCATTTCTATTGTCATTTTCATGTAGCATATTTTACTTCACTGTGTAAGTAAAGCTTTTTTTCTTTCCTTTCCCCTTCTTTGCCTTCCCTGCCTTAACCCTCAAACAAGTAGTAACAGCTAGCGCTATTTTTGAAGGGGAGACAAATAGCTTTAAATTAGTTCATGTGCAAAAGGGAAAATTCAAATAATCAAAAGACCAGCAATGAGTACAGGCAGAGATACGACTGATACTGCCCTACTTGAATTCTTACCACCTTCATCTCTTGAGTTTACCATCTAATTGAGCTCACCATCTTCTTTACAGAGAGAGAGAGATTGAGAGAGGAGTGATCTGCCCAAAGTAACAAAGTGGATCACCTGCAGAAATGGAAACACAACCTTTATTTCCTGATTCCCAGATCTTAATTCTTCGCAGCTGTTTAGCGTGTGGCTTTCTGAATACCGGGCCTATTTCCTTGCCTGTTGATCTCAGCTCTCAGCAGCATTGCTACCCACTTACGTGCTGCTAAAACAAGCCTAAAATGCACGACGCTGGGCACAGGAGATGCAGTCTTATTTCCAGCAACATGGAAGAGTTTTATCTGAGTGAGGGTGATATGCTTTGGCCGGTGGCTAGTGGGAAATGGATTTCCAATATTTGTTTTTCTGAAAGTAACCCAGGTGAGAACTCTGGATTTGAATGATGGCTCAAGCTCAGTGACAGACTCACTTCAGTTATCCCATCTGGGATCTGAGACAGTGGCACATGTCACTGGCAGACAACTCTTTCAATGATGTTTTTCAGGAAGCCCAGTTTTCTGACATGCCTCTGTATGGAATAAGCTGGTAGAGGACCGAAGAGAGAGGACGAATATTTGTGAGAGAGAATATTAAGGATGGCACCATTATCCGTTATATAGATTAAAAACCCCTTCATCAGTGAGAAGCAGGAAAGAAATATAGATCCTGAAGAGAATCCAGAATGAAATTGTCAGGCAATTTGATAGCACAAATTTAAATTATTTAGCATGATTTGGCAATATTTTCTAAGTATCTATATATCATCAAAAAATACCCATTGACAGATATTGGAGAAATAATGAATGGCTAAATAGAGCAGGTCAGACTCTGATGCCCTTCCACGAATTGGGTAGTAGTTTATTCCTCAGCTGCTCCCACGGGCTTCAAATTATGCTTTGTAGCTAACACTCAGAGCCAAATGTCAGGAGCCCAAGCTCACCAAGCACGTCAGTGGAAAAGCTCAGAACAGAACCCCTGACTTGACCCTCTTGCATCCTGAATTGAAATCAAGGAATAGCCTAAAGAAAGAACTAACGAACGAAACCCCTCCTATGTTATGACTACCCTCTTTGACATATCCTCCCTTTCTTTACAGTAGTTATGCTGTCTTGTAGTTTCATTGGTATGGTAAAGAATGTTTACATATTTATATTCTGTTTTAAATGTGCCATAATCTTCTGGCGAGGACATTGATAAAGTTGTTTCAAAAGGAATGGAAAGTGTCACAGATGCAGAGCAAAGGGAACAGCAAATTTAACCACTAGACCATTGGGTTTTTCCTTACTGACAGTCAAATTCATGCAGTAAGCACAGTGTGCCATATGTAACCATACATTAAAAGCAGTGACTGCAACACATCCTTCCTTGGCCAGTCAGCTTTTCGTGATTAAAATATATCGCATGGATACATCAAGTTAAAGAATTAAAAATTAACCATGACATGTAAAAAAAAACATTCTTCTGATCAACCCATAAAGCCTGAAGACCATGCACACTGTAGCCTCCTTCGGTTTTGTTTGCAGTTCCATTTTCATTCCAATATATTCATTCCTCTTCCTCTCTCCTATGCTAGAACATGAGAAATGTAAAATCCAAACAAAGCTCTTTCGAGAGTAGCACTATGAACAAACCAAACAAGTCTGATTTGCACAAAGCTGTTCATGAGTAGGTCCACAGATAGACAAGGCAACCATTTTCAGATAGAAACTGTGAGCCCGAGTCCTTGAAGAACAGACCGTACGTACAATGCAGTGACCTGTGCTTGTGACGATGGAGTTCCCTGGCCCCATGAGGATTTTCAGAAGTGGCTGCTTTGAAGCTCCTTGATGTACTTGCCGGGATCCCATCAGATGATCTCTAAGACAACAGAACCTGTTATCCAATGTATCAGACCGGATACTGGGCCAAACAAGGGCATCGGGATCATAGCCTTGATTTCTCCCCATGCTCTTTGCAATACACAAACTGTAATAACAACATTCAATCTCTGTGCGTCCCTTGTTCCATGCTATGCAGTACAGTGCGAAGCCCACACTGACTTAACATTCTTTGATGAACCCTAGCCATTAATTTTTCATCTCTCCTGTGTTACAAACACCAAAGTGATGTTCCTTCCCTTCCTTACTGCTGAGATCACCCTTGAACACCCACCTGGACACTGAAAGTCACGTATAAAATGTTGAGATCTAGCACGTACTGTGGGTTAAGCACCCATTTCCTGTTCCCATTTCTGTACAATATGTGGAGGAAAGCCGGACACATAGCAATGCAAGACCAGGAGTTACTGTATGACAATTTTTTATTTATCAGTATCAAATTACATAGCAAAGTAATGAATGCAGTCTCAGATCACCTCTTTGAATACTGTAAATACAAACAAAATCCACCATAATTGCTTAATTATCCAAAGTAAATTAAAAGTTTAAAAATGTGCGTTTCAGAGATTCCGTTTGGCATATCCTGTCAATATATCCTGCATAAATATTTCTGTACCTCATTTTCACTATACCTTAATTAAATACAGCCTCTAGAAAGCTCACATGGAGGAGAAAGGATCTATCTGTATGTTTATGTTCATCATCAACTCACGCATCTGCCCTGAAATCACTGAAAGTACCTACCTGCTAGCTCACCTGACAGATGAATGTGACTGTACATAGAGTGGCCAGACCCTGCTCTCACATAGGGCCAGACCCAAAGCTACTGGCATCAGTGCAAGATGACTGAATGCATGACATCAGCTTTGGATCAGGTCCTTAAAGTACTGACAAAATAGCTATTCACTTTCATGGAAGCTGGGCTGGATCTGATGGCCAGATCTTGCACACTCAAATATGTAAGCAAATTCTGGGACATTTACCGCTCTTTACGCTAGTGTGACTCCACTATATAGAAAGAACAATTCCTGGTTTATAACATTAAGTGACAAAGTCACGCTTGGTGATTTCACGTAAGTTGAGTAGGATTTGGCCACAGCTGGATACAAACTAGATAATTCAACAGAAGTGTTTTAATGGTGTTAATCAACAGTGTCATTTACATGGGACTTCCTTATAAATTGTGTAAATAGAACAATTTTTCCTGATGGATGAGAGAATAAGCTTCACTTAGCACTGTTTCCAAAAGTTAAGACTACTGAGACATTGTAGTGGTAAGAAAAGGAAAACACCATAGAAATATATATTTTGTTTAGAATACAATGAACAGAAGTACAGAAGCGTTGATGCAGGTAATTGGAAAGGTGAGGAAAGGGAAGGAGGAAAAAATTTAGGCAGCAATCCCATGGCAACATAGGAGTTACTCTTGATCCCTCCAATTCACCAGTATCAGTGGAAGTCAGGCTTCTCTGGGAAGGTGCAACCTGAACGCTTGATAATTACGCTGGCGGCGTAATGTCCAGCCCGGATGCACTCGGTCACTGGCCGATCATAGACAAGCTGTGAGAGAAAGCCTATGGAACAAAGTGGGAGAGAAAGAGAAGGAAGAAAATGGTTAGCTTTGGTTTTTTGAGTGGATCAGTTTGTCACAGGGCACAGCACTGAAATACTGGCCTAACTGTATGTACACAGGTAGCCTGGCTAGTTTAAATTTAGTATTGCGCTTGAGTGACCTGCTGAGTGAGTGCTGCTGCTGTTATTTCTACCTGAAGTCTCCATTTGGTAGCTTCAAGTAAATTAAAGATTATCAAGACTGATCTTTATTAGTGCCCTCAAAATGATTTTACCAGAGTTCTTGCTCTCTTCTTTTCCAGAGAGAACCCCTAATTCCTCAAATACCATTTTAAAAACAAAGATGCAGTTTTCCCTGCTGAAGAGAGCTCCTTCTGTTCATACTGGCTACAGCTACAGCCCCTCACAACTGTCACTCTGCAAGCTTTTCTCAAAAAAAGAGAAAGGCACATAACAAATAAATGCTATCTATATTCACAGTTACAGGTGTTCATAGTGAAAAGAAGGTGAGAAATTTTTACCTGATGAGGAAAGTTAGATGACATCTGTTGCCCTTCATTATTTAACCTAAGACTTCAGAAACAGTGGGTATCTCTTAGCATGTTCAGATACCTACATAAACAGCAAACCGCATGGACAGCCAAGCACCTCTCAGAATTGGGGCACTTGGTTCACTGCTTCAGCTAACAAAGCCCTAGCATGCATGGCTTAGAAAACCAGAAATCACTGGGAGCTGAGTGTTTTGAAAACCAGAACACCTCTTTAAGTGAATATAAGAATCATAGAAT
>NW_009205842.1:51239-58272 GCF_000690835.1 Fulmarus glacialis | reverse complement strand
CCTCCCAGTTTGACATTTGGGAAATCCACAGTATCATAGAAAAAAAGTGTTATCAATATTCTTTCATGCAATAAAAATTGTTTTCATGGCTTAAAGGAGCAATCTCATGCTTTCGTGCAACTTTACTGAGCTCTGCTGCTGTTTCACCAGGAGAGTCAGAAGGGGAGGAAGAATTATTAGATATATTCTATACAAATATTGGAATAGGTGAAGAGACATTTTCAAGCGCACTAATCTGCTCCTTAGACCACAAGAACCACAATTCCTCACAGCAATGCTTTAATTATATCTTTATGCATAGGAGGGAGCAGCACAGGTATATGCATAATCACATTCCTTTGGATAGCAAGCAAGCTCAGTAATACCATCATGAATTGCAAAAAAATTAGGTCATAAATAAATTTACATGCAACAGGACTTGGCAAGCTCCTCACTTTTTTTCCCAAGAAAAATGCCACATCCAACTCTTACATTTCTTCTCCTTTCCCGTCTGAGACATACATGGGTCACCTGAATACATAGTTCATAACCTCAGGGACCATTGGATTTTCCAGACAGTAACTGCTCAAACATGTCTTTACATTGGGTCTGGCCATCTGTTGGTGAAGCCCCACTTCTGACACAGATGTCATTTGATTTACATCCATGTCTTAGTTCCCACCATGTCTCAGTTCCCACCATGTCTCAACCTGTTGCCATCAAGAGTTATCTTACCTCCAAGAGAGGGAGTGGGAAAGAAAAATGAAACTGCCCTAGAGTATTACTAGGTGAAAAGGTAGTAGTCTTGCTTCCTCACCCTCATTCAGAACATAATACTTTCACCAAAAAACCACACCCAGCCAACCTGTAAAAACAGCACACTCCTGAGGTTACCCTCACCTAATGCTTCACATGCAGCACGGATTCTCCCAGGGCTCACTGCGCTGCAGGAGAAATACACACACCAAGTTATCATGGCTATGATTCTTAAATAGGACTAAGCTGGAGGAGACTGGCAGGAGAGCAAGTACTGTCCTCAAGCTGCCTGTAGTGTCCTATTCGCCATGTCAGAATGCAGCCAAATGAAACAGGAGCAACAGGTCTGTGACTGAACTTCTGTGTTACAGCGCAACTGAAGTAGTGAAATAAACATTTATTTGAATTCCTGAACAAACCCTGCAGCAAGCAGAGACTTGCCCTAAAGTAAATCATCATTATCTCTACCACTGTGAGGGATTTATGTCTAAAGGCCACTGTAGCTGCAGATGCCTGAGCCAGTGTTCAGGCTTCCATTGACTTCATTTCACAGCCCACCTCTCCCAATAGAAATTCCTTGGAAAAAAGGAAAAATTTCTTCAATCACCCTGCTCCAAAATAGAGCACCCTTAAGAGCACATTATCTTCCCTTCCCTGCTTCAGCATTTTCCCAGGCAATGCTTCTCCTGGGATACTGAGCCCACTAACACTTCTGTTCCACAGAGCTGGCTTAAACACGCCCAACGGCAGCCCACCAATGGTCCGCCCTCTCTGCCACCCCTTATCACAAGATTCTGCTCCCTCCTATGCCCTGGCTCTGCTGTTTACCCGGTGCTGCCCTGAGCAACCTAACAAAGAAACATAAATTTTACCTTCACGGCATTGTGGTGCTTGCATTTTAAGTTTCATTCCATTTTGAATCACTGCAGTTACAGTAAGACCTGGCTTTGGGAAGTGACTGGAGATGCAGTCAGAAGATCTGCTGCCACACAGCAGTTTGCCTTGGACACTGGAAGGGAAGACAAACAAGCAGTTATTTTCATAGGAAGCCACTGTTCTCTTAATAGCATATGATACCCCATTAGCATTTTATATTGTTTCTTCACTACTTCAGACTTCAAAAATCCACAACAGAGCTTTTATTATAAAAATCTACCAAAGTATTTCATTTAAAAAACATCAGAATTCATTGTTTACTTGTACATTAGCACCAACACCAAGCGCAATTAATTACAAAATCTTATTTGCCAAGCACTACAGCTGAAAAGAAGCTTCAGCTAGAGGAGCTTCTCAACTACTTAGAACATAACTTGGTCATCATTTGTGGAGGAAAAGAAACCCATATTTTTGTGAATGCGAACAGGCCCTTGTCCATGGCAATCTAGCAACCCCACAAAAGGAAGGTTACCTTATCTGTAATACCTGTTTATATGGATAGGTGGTCTTGCAGGTGAAGGCAGTATGCGCTTTTATAAGGGTGATCATAGTTGAAAGGTCAGGTTGTTAGAGTCTGAAATACCAGGTTAATTCGTTTAGTTCAAATCAAAACCAAAAGTTTTTGTTAAACTGTTTTTAAAGTGATTCTGCTGTAGGAACAACAAAGCTAAGTGATTGCAATTTAAGCGCGAGCCAATTTAATTCACTGACACAACTTCCAGTTCTTACTAACATAATCAAAACCACAGTTCTTCACCCTGACAATTTTGTCACTTTCAATTTCATTGTGGGTTTTCCACATTTTTAAGGCTCTTTAGGAAGTAACTCTGGTATGGTCTTGCTCATCCTCCCCTCGATCGGGCGGCCTGTAGTAAACACCAACTATGAGGTTTCCTTTGTTGGCTCAGCCTCTAATTTTCACCCACAAGCTCTCAATCTGTTCATTGCTATTTTTCAAAGACAGCTTTGCACAATAAATCCATTTTTTACATGTTTAAGGACTGTATGAAGAAATTCCATGAACTGTATATACTAACCCGTGATGTTTCCAACTGGATCATCCCTTTGTTCCTTCCTTACCCTTTGGAAACTCATTACCCTAGGAATGGCTGCCAAGCCTTATTTTTCTGCAAATCATCACAGGTGGTTTCCTACAGAAGTTTCCTAAGCAGTAGTTTAGTACTCCACTCTTCTTTAAGTACTAACTTCCTGCCATATTTTGCTAGGTTTATCATGGCTTTATATATATAAAAAAACTTGTTCTTTCCTTGTTCTCCATACTTCAAAAATGAATTATTTTACAGAGAGAGCTACAAAAATGTCTTTTACCTGGAACAGAGGAAAAAGCAATCCTGAAGAGCTGTTACTTCTTGCACATAAATTAAGTTACTTTGGTGTGTAAATCCAGGTTCATTTAAATGCTTATCACTTACACAGATCATTCACTCTGAACATTTATGAAGAACTACAATAACCCAAGTTATCCTGCCACAGGGAAAATACAAAGACCTGTCTGTGGACAACTCTCCTGCCATAACATGGAGTTTCAAATGAGGTGGCTACTTACACACCAGTTTAGGAAGTTCAAATTACTTATTAGAGCCTTATATATTGTTCCAACAAAGAAGCCCTATCACTGTGGAAGAACTTACGGAGAAGCTGTGCCTTAAAAGACTCCACTGTATATGCCTAGCAAATTTGAGTAGAGTTTTTGGAGAAAAACATTCCACCTTCCCATCTATATGCTGGTATCTAAATACCTATTATCTCCACAGTGTCCAAGTATCTCCGATTAGGAAAGGACCCCAAAAACAAGAAAGTAAAAGTCAATCAAACATGCAGTTCAACTCAGATTCACATAAAAAAAAAAATTACAAAAGTCACTCAGCAAATATGACAGATGGCCAAATCCTACAAAGCAGGTAGCTGCGTGTCACCAATTATAAAGAAAAATGGTAACATTAAGTTGCCGTTTTTCTTATAAATGCTAAGGACATAAAGGATACATCCTTCCAGATATCAAGGAAGTTTAATCACCCAGATGAAGTCACTGTTTGAAATACATGTAAAAAATTCAGGTTTGAGCCATACTTACCCAAAGAGAAGTCTCAAAATGAAGAGATGACTTTCTACTGCTGTTCAGCACCAGTCCGAGATGGACTTGGTAAGTCACTTTCTCACTGTTAGGTATCCTGATGTAATAAAAGAAACTACGCAATATAGTATTACATTGACTTTTTTTGCTTACTTTTTATTGGAATAAGGAAAAATATATCAAGACAAGTGTTCGCAAGAAAAATTGTGAAAAGCACATTAGCAAAACTAATATTTATTAAAAGAGAAACGCGTTAAAAAAATATATCAAGAATCATACCTGTTTATAAGCCTTTACATCATTTCAGAAAAGACAAATTTCCTGTCTCCAGTTTTCAAATACAGGATCAGTACATTCAGCTCAATGTAAAAGCCACAAAAGTAAACAGTGGTTTTTTGCTGCCCTTTCGATTTAGATATTTTCCAGCTGCATAATTCAGTACTTTTCTCTGAGCTTTCTGCAAAATGAGGTGAATTCCATCCCACAGCATAGCAGCATCTGACATTATTTTATTCATTCACAGTCATAATGTGTGCCTACCTTGAATATTGATGTTTCTAAAATATATAGACACACACAGAAATTCCTTGAACCAGCCAGAAAGGTCTGGCTGAATTGCAAGCCCAAGTGTAAGGAAAAAAATATCTCGTTCAGACTCTTCGAAGGAGCCTTCCTTCCTCTTACACAGAAAGAGAAAGATGAGACTTATAGCATTTTTACAGTTTCATCAGCTCGTGATGATCAAACTGTAGGAAGAAGCAACACAATCCCATAATGTGTCTTCAATTATTAAATATAAAAAAGGGAACTATTATTTCCTCAAAAACAAATGGTTACTCTATATTGAACTTCTGGGAGACTAAAAGCCATTATAGTCCTTGAGAAGGGTAGGAAGGAAATATCACAGAGATCTTTGAAACCATGAATGGCAAAAATGGAACACAGATGACCGTTCAGTCTTGAAAGTACATGGGCATCAGCCAGTAGCAAGTTGAAAGCAAAAGGACACATTTCCTCTCTCAGTGCATAGTTACAATCTGTGGAGTTCCTTGCCAGATGATGTAAATTGTAAAAGTTCATGGAGGCAGGTTCAAAAAGCAAGAGAGATAAAGGTATAGAAGAAATCAGTGTTTCCTCAAACACTGCCGCACCTTTGACAAAAAGAGGTGCTTCACTCAGTGGAGTTTGGAAGATTATTCTCCAGATGCTTGAACTATTTGAACAGACCTCTCTAGTCATCTGGCATCAGCCAGATGTAAGATGAGATACTGAGCTAGCTAATTCCCTACTCTTCCCCACACGACAAGGCGACATCCATGTTGTACTGTACATCCCTTGGTTTTCGTAAGAGCATCCATTATCTGGAATGAATTTTCAGTGTCACATGTGCTACTCCCTTCCCAAGAAGACAGCTTCCAACTATTAGTTTTCAGTATTTTGTCTTGAACCACATGGCTTTCGTACACTGCAGCCTGTCTGTATCCTCAGCTATGGAAGCTGCTCATGTATTGGACGTATTGATGACTTTCTTCAACTTTCTCCTTTGCAGAGCCAAGCTTAGGGTTTTGAAGAGAGTGTCCTTGCTGTTCAGAACATTGTAGCGATTCACTTCCACTAACCTGCTGAAATCATATGGCTCAAAGGTGAAATTCAGTGTACGGTAAGGAGAATCTTTTGCCTCAATGACGAAGTCACCAAAGGATTTCTCTTCTTCTGACTCACGTTTAACTCCTGCAGCAAGAAAAAAAAAAAAACACACAAAAAACCCCAGCTGTGATAGAGTCATTTTAGTTGGATTCTGCACGGAGGATATCACAGATAACTCTGTTGAACCTTAACTTTTTCCCCAAAGCTCCTCCTCAGAGATTTCAACTCCTTCAGGATCCAAAATGCTTGGAAGCTGAAGGTAAAGTATAATTACCCTTTCTACTTCCACTGGACTCCAAAATACAGGACTAAAATATATTTTCATTGTGATAAATTGTTTAGTGCACCCACGATTATCACGCTCAATAGGAAATACAAAGCTCAATTCTTCCTGGAAGTGCTGTTCTACACTAAAATAAAAGACACTAACACCCTGAGTTCAACTGACCTTCAAAATATGGTAACTCGTGTTTTTAGCACCCTACCACTTAAATTTAAATACCAATCTTGAAATACGAACTTTGCTAAAAGCACTTTTGCTTGTTGATATTACAGAAATCGTAGTCTTGAGCCATATTCAAGCCCAACACTTTGCAACTCTTCATCGTTGATGAGGAAACGCAGCCAGGGCCTGGCAATCATTATAATGTTAATACAGATAGCATTAACAGAGTGCCTTAGATCTCCCTTGCCTTCGTCAATCCTGCACATTCTGTTCTATATATTCCAAAGGTTTTCTTCAGGATGCTGCTTCCTCCCAGCATGGGAGAAATCGGACACAAAATTTTGTCTGTCTCTTCTTAAAGATATAGCTCTATGTTTCATGCCAGTGTTCTTGCTTGATAGACTGAGGTGGGCCTTACAGTCTACATTAATCACATTAAATGAAGCAAGGATCATTTATCACTTGACCTGATGCTACAAAGGCACAGGCCACTTTGCATTGAGTTACATGATCTGACATACAGATTAGTCCCCAACACTTTGTTACTTAGTGGTTTATTCATATCCAATAAACAAACGAACTTATTACTTAATATGATTTATAGTGTTTTCCTATATATTCAGAGTAATTAGAAGTAACAAAATCAGGTATCAGGGCAAAAAGGTTCAGAAAGAAGCAAAAATATTGCCTAATTTTGATTCTTCCAGCCTTTAGATTTTTTTTTTTTTTTTTTAGATTGTCAGCCTCTTCTCCCACTCTTCCCTTCCAAAAAACTAGTGGAAGCTGATTCCGCCCTAAATGAAAGTAACAATTTAATAATTATAGGGTAATACTAATAATTGAAAGGAGGGATACCGAGCCCACTGAATTTTCCCTGTCAACACACCCAAAGGATTGTAAAAATAGCTCTTTAAGATACAGCTCCCTTACCTGGAGCTTTGTGTTTCTGGAAGGTGTCATTCACCAATGGGAAATGGAGCACAACTGGAGCCTTTGGATTATTATCATCCACAAACATGTAACATTCTTTTGGTTTCTTTTCATCTTCCTCACTCAATTTGATTTTTGGAAAAGGAATTTCCCGCTCCTCACAGTATTTCTGAGTCAGCTCTAAAACCTGTAGTCAAAGAACAAAAATAATTTTGATAGAATACCAGCAACACCTCTAAGATCAT
>NW_009205842.1:43381-51192 GCF_000690835.1 Fulmarus glacialis | reverse complement strand
GGAAAGAGACTTTCACATAAAAAAAGTGACAGAAATCCAACTTCAAATTGGCAGAAGCAATTTCTCTGGCTGGTGATACAGAAGAAGAATGAAGAGCAGAACTGAGAACTGCTACTAAACCTCAACAGTTTGCAGCTGAAACTTTTTATGTTTTGGTACTCCAAATATATTCACCTTGACTTTTCTGCACTTAAAAATACACACTTGCATATACAGGAAATAACTTGTTTGCATGAAGAAAATCACCAATAGCCACTTTTCCATTAGAAGCATACATCTAAGTAACAAGGATCATATGAGCTAAGCAAATACTCTTCTTTTAGGTAACTATCTATTTAGGCTTCTGAAAAGTTTTGAATCTTATTACAGTTGTCACTTTCCATCTCGTCATGACATTCACAGTAAAAAGCATTTGAAAGAGGCAAGGATTTATTTTAATGCACTCTTTCATTAGTGTTTGTATTCAACATCAACTGATCTGCTGCCATTGTGAATATGATTCTGTGCTTTTATCTTAATAATGCTCAGTTACATCCCTCACCTCAAACGGAGCTTCCCAGGAAAAATTGAATGACAAGATAACATCCACATCCCTCTCTGGCTGAAGTACCAAAGGAAAGGGAGAGTTGATAGAAAAGCCACCATCCACTAAATACAAGCTCTCTTCCATGGGGGTCAGCTGGTTGGGAAACGCATCCAGATGAGTGCCTGGAAGACACTCCAAGTAACACAAGTAACTATAATGATTAATAACACACCTCTTGGTACAAGCAACAAACAACTTATGCTGCGGCTAGAAGAAGACGACATTGCAACATCCACATTTATCTGAGACTGACCTGTAAAGTCTGATGATGAGCTTGCCTTATATGGCAGAACACACATAGTGGATCAAATTTTTGCTATGGTGTAAGAATAGGTAAATTCCCTGACTTCAGTGGAACAAAGTCAAGCTCACTTATGTTCTGTAACATTGACTGTTACAGAATATTAACACACTTTTTAATATCCCAGATACAGATTCATTTACCTCTCCAAGCCACAAATTTCTTGATGTTAACATAATCTTTATGAAGATACAATCCCTGCATGAAGTTGAAGGTTTCTCCACACGTGACCCGGGACTTGAAGAAATCCTGAAAAATTTGCAACAAGGGGCCCCCAGGTATAACTAAGCGAGTCTTCAGCCGTGTTGGATCTCGGAAATGGAATCTTCGGCAGTCATCTGCAGAAGCCACAGAAGGATGCAGAACACACAGAAAAATCCTTGTCCAGCTCCAACATTTCAGACTTTTTTCTACAATATTTAACCAGTTGTCCTAAGGCTGAATTTGTCCTCTAACAAAAGAAGTATTGTAATGAAATTTAAATGAGCTGCATATTCTATAGTTGGATAATTTACCTGCCCTGTTTAAAGGGACATAAATCATTGTCCATATTCATTTCAAACCCACACAAAGAAACCCTTGTTACCAAGTGACGACCACTTCTGTCTCATAAGACAACAAGTCATCCACACACAGTAGCATTTATAGTTACAACAAAAGAGTGGGGGGAAAAAACTAGGGCTGCCAAATCAGAGAAGAAAAAATCTCTCCACCCACTACTTACTATAAGGCTGTAACTATGCACCTGAGCAACTCTCAGGCTTTCATACTCTTCCCTTTCACTGCTAGGGAGGCATTGTACAAATGGAGAACAATGCATAAACACACAACCAGCTTATCCAAGATTACAAAGATCAGGCCAAGGAGGGAACTGAAAACCTATTTTCCACCTGCTGCTTAGCAGTCCAGCTTCTATTCTTCCTCTTCTTATAATTAAGACCCCTGCGCTGCAATACATGTTTACAACAGCTCCCAGAACTAGCCCAAACTTATAGTCAAAGTCAGATACAAAATTTTAAAAAAGGAGGAAAAGAAAGTGTATGAAAAACTGTAATTACTCTTTTCACTACATGTGTGATGGAAGGGAATAATACACAGTACAAGAGAGATTTGTCCAAATCCATCCTTTATGCTAATCTTGAAAACTACACACAGCACATTTTTGAGTCATGTTATTTGTATGATCATTCCAAAACTAGGAATCTTTTGAAAAATCCTACTATTTTAATGTATGTTCTTACCTACAACTTTGATAACATCTTTAAAAGAATCTAGAAAGCCCAGTCCTATACCAACCACCTTCAGGCAGATATCATCCAAGCTTGCAGCAAAGGCACTGCCCCACATTCCTGCAGGAGAAACATGGAAGAATTTAATACTCAAAAGGCTTTTCACAGTGTAATCTAAAGGCCTATAATTCAGCTGCCATTTGTCATGGGAGAGGGCTGCCACTTGACCCCTACTATTCTAACAGGTGATGTTTGAGTTTAAACCTTTGCATTAATCATGTGACAAATTCTGATGTAATAATATAATGCAGAAACTTCTCCAAGAGAAAAGCTCTTCTATCAGTAAGGGAAAGATGGCAAGAGAAGGGCAAGACCTAAAGCAGAAGTTTTTGACAGGCAGCTCATAATAGAGTCTTCTTGCAGACTCAGGACATCAGACTGCAGTACTATGAATCTACACCTAAACCTTTGGAGAAAGATTTGATATTTTTCCCCCTCTTCAAATTCTTTAGGAAGGGACAAAAAGGTTTAAGTTGATGAGTCCCAAAAGCAGCGCAGCTCCTTTCCATCTCCCCATTTTATTCATTACTGTAAGATCATACCTTGTAGAAAACAAATCCTAGGCTCTGGACGTTTCTGGACGAGCCGTCCCATGAAGAACTCACTGTCGAAGTCCTCTGTTCGGACAAAAGCTCCATATTTGCGAAAGCCAACTTCATAGGGAGTGAACTCGCACCATTCTAAGAACAAGCCAACAGGATATTTACTCATCTCAGAGTAAACATAGGTGAAAATACTCATTTGATTTCTGTTCACACAAGGGAGACAGAAGGGAGTCTCCCTCCACTTCTTTCACCATCACTATGGATTTCCCTGCTACTCCTCTCAATGAGCCTCTGTCTTACACATGATTAATAAAAGCTCTTGTACGGGCTTTCATTGACTAAATACAGCCTCCTTTCTTCCTGGCTTTTGAGGAAAAAAAAAAAATCCCATCTTGCTCCATTTTGACTTTGTTACTGCAGAAATAACCTGCCTGTTTTACTTCCACTTTAAACCATTCTGATGGCTCCCTTTTCCATCACAAATGGAAGCTACTTCATTTTTCTCAGCCTTTCTTCACACTACTTACCATCTCTCAGCAACTATTATGGTACTGACTTGAAAACTCAGTTGACCCACTGTGTCAGGCTTCATTGTCTGCTTATCAAAGTGTCCCCTCATGCTTGAAAGCTTTCCACAAGTATTTACAAATCAAATTCATTGTCATACACACATACTCCTCCAGAACAAAACAAACAAACAAAAAGTTTGGTGCTAATGGTACACAGATGGACACAAGCATTTGTGTTACTGTCTCACTGTATCTATCCTCACTTGTTGCATCGTATGTAAAGTTTCAAATGACCTGGAATAGGACGGGCCTTCATTTTTTACTGTAATTGTATAACCAGCAAGAACCCAGGCTGCTAAATACCACAATTTTGATGATGCATGCTACAAGGTTGCCAATCCATCATTTTACATGAATCCTACACAAATTGATTATCTGAGACTATAAAAGAAAGTAGGTCACCTAATTACCAAGGACTTCAACTCTCCAATTCAGACACAGACTCATGAATCTTCCCTCTCAGCTCCTGAAAGTTTCAGGCACTTTCTAGCAGAACATGTGGAGTGGCCAGCAAAGTTGAATCTCATTTCTCTGTTATAGCCATGATGACATTTGCCATCAGGATGATAACAATCTGCCAACCAGTATCCTATTGCCTCTTGCACTACCAACTGCTGCTTCAGCCACATTTCCTGTTGTCAGCTACTCACCTCCCAAGGAACTGGATAGGCAAAAGGAATTTATGGATTTTAGCAAACAAAAATAAATTTGCCATGTTCATACCTGCAAAGTCACCACTGCTAATATTGGGTCTCACATTCACAGCTGCATAGATAGGATAGGGGTTCTGGGCCCGTTTCACTGCTTCTTGCTGATCAGACAGCTTTGATGGATCTTCCTGGTCACAGGCAAGGAAGGAGAAGCACACTTTAGTCACGTAAGTTCTGTGCCCATACTTTGATAATTTGAAGCTGTTGCTTCGCGTTTCTGACTAACAATACTACTAATTCAAAGTCCCTTTTCCTCCCGCTGTCCATGCACATGGTTAGATTTTCCCATAATATTTCTGCAGTTGCATATTTAGAGTGTCTGGTGTTATTAATAAACTAGTTACCCCCCCGGATTTCTGATTTCAATTAGCATAGCAAATACTGCACAGTAACGCCATTTTGCAAAACCAAGATCATTCTCTCGGGCTTAACCTGCCCAATATAAAAGCTATTAATTTAATAACAGTCATTCCAAATGAACACTCCATTTTTCTATAGCACTGATCTATATGACTTCAAAATTCGTTACTAAAGAAGGGTACTGGGAAACCCAGGGCAGAAGGAGATGAGAAATCCCTATGTTTATTCCACAATACCATCTATTCCAAAACAGCTCACAAAGGTAGCGAGTAATTGGTTTCTTGACAAACAACACGAGGGTGGGCAGAGCTCCCACCTGGAAGACAAACAGCAGTACACATTCAAACGTGAACTCTCTTACCTTCTGTTGTAGGAAATATTCCACAATAAGGCCCCATAAATCTGTAAAGGAAACTTTCCGTCCACTAATCTCCATTGCATTCAGCTCCTGGAAATAGTATTTCAGTCGTTCTGGCGAAAATGCCCCTGCTTTGCTGCTGCACACAGTACCCTGAGCTCTTCTGATTGCATCTTGAAGGTCTTTCTGCGACCAGTCAGGGTCTTGATATAATGTTGATAAACACCTGAAAATGCTTATATTAATGTCATCAGTAATAATGACCCTTGTGTAAACAATAATTTTATCTAGTTATAATTAGTGCTGCAGCACTGAACTAAAAGCTTGAGAAGTCTAGCTAAAAGAAAACATCATGAGAAGAGACCATAATAATGGATCTCTAAAACATGCTGAAAACCCTGACACCTACAAGACAACTTCATCCTGACTGCTAACCTACCTTTCAAGAATGTACCAAGCATCATATGCTAGCACACGTGAACCAGTTCATGACTATGAGTTAACTCCAGGCCGTAACAACCCTGAAAGACTGTCTGACAGCAAGGGTGCTACTGCATATGGCAACAGAGGCCATAGCCTTCATCAGAACACAGGTCTGATTAAATAAGAAACTAGTTTGGACTACTGGCTATCCACATGAACAGGTACCTACATCCGTTTGAAAGACTGTCTCTGAATTAAAAGGGGCAGGCCAGATCACAAGGTTAGTGGAAGAATGCTAGGTACTTAAGAGTTAATTTAACACACAAAGCTCTGGAAGGGAGGATTATACTGTCAGGTTGCACAGCTCCTCAGTGAAATCATTTCATGAAAACAAAGTTTACTTACGGGGGATGATTTCACCACAAACCCCAGGAACGGAGCTACTGAAACATTCTAGCCGTGTCTAACGTTTTCAGCACATTGCTCCAGTCCACCAAAGGGCAAGCTGGTGCTATTTCTCTATCCAGCTGCATACGCCATTTTGAAAGGTAGTGACATAGTGGTCCGTGTGGACACGTTTCCAGTGACTTGCACCACCTCAGTTAAATTCTTGGCAAGAGCAAGGAAATGGGGAAAGTTTTTGCAGACAGTGCTCTGAGGGAACACACAGCCGTTTTATTTATGTAATGCGTTCTAATATTCAACTACCAGGCTTGCAAAAGCAGCAGATTCATAAATTTAGCCAGTAGCTGTATGGGTTACAAGTGATAATGAATCTCTTAGACTCTTTAGGATCCCCATCAGAACTCACAGGTGAGAACTGATAAAATATTTGACATCATTGTCTGTCTACAGGTGGCACAAATGCAGTTTTGGTCTTACTTTGCATCAACACTACCACATTCACCTATAAGTTTCTGGAATCAAGACTGCATGTAACGTACCAAGTAGAGCCAGAAATCCCACACAGATACATTGCAGCATCCAAAAGGCCCAGCTGCTGAAGCCCAGCAAGACTGCCATAGAACGAGGTCAGTGCTCTCATCCCACCTCCAGAGCCCAGTACCGCTACGACTGGAACCTGCAGACAGCAAACTCAGGAGTCACACTCAGACTTTTGAATTGCCAATAAATTACAGAACTAATCCCATTTAACTCTCATTCTTATGAAATTAAGAGATAAAAATCTCTATTTCTATTTACATTTCAAGTAATTTCAGGTTTGATTTCAACCAGAACTCCTTTCTCTACTTCAACTGAAATATATTGTTTACTATAAAACATAGCAGTGTCATCTTAGGGACAGTCACTTACCGAAATTGTTATGTATATTATCACACATTTACTTGCATGCCGTCCAATATACACATAAGAACAAAAAAAGGCAATCATTCTTATAACAGCACCCAAAGATCACAGAGCAAGTTATCAGTTTATCTATATATAACAGTGTCCTCAAATCATCAATTAGGAAGCTGTTGCTGTGGTCTGAGCTCCAATTTAACCATTCTGAAACAGACTTTCCCATCACAATTCAGAGCTCAAAACCCAAGATACAAGAGTTCAAGTAAAGAAAGTACATACATTCTGAAATTTCAATTTTTTGTGTTCCAAAACACACACACACATCCCTTAAAATTTTAGCAATATAACAACATTTGAGACTTCAGAAGAGAAATGTCACAGCGATCTGTCTCACGCCATGGTGAATGGTGAACCATGTTTTCTGTTGGTTACAGGCAAAGAATCCTACAATACCTAATTATCAACCAAGCACAAAGGATTTTATGAATCTTACTACAGCACTGTGCTTAATACCTCATCTTTTGGAGGGGATTCTTTTAAGTGAAGAGTCTTCTTCAGTGCCTCAGAAACTATTTTCTTCCTTTTGTCCAAAAATTCTCTCTCCTCTTTACAAAGGTCAAAACCCAGGCGTATATCAAGATCCCAAGTGCTGAAATAGAAATTAAGACAAAAACACCCAAAATTTTGGAGGATTTGTAATTACCAGGGAAAAGCAATTTCTGTGAACAAACAATCTAGGCGTTGATCTGAATCACTGGATCAAACTCTTAAATGAAGTTTTAGTGTATGTCTATACACCAGCTATTTTGTAACAACAGCTTTTGGAATTAAAAATGAAACTTCTCCCTATTGTATTTCTCCCTTAATGTCTAAGTACAAAGCTTGTGCCAAACAGTATTCAGATTAAGCCTCAGGAATTTCACAAAGGAAGAAAAGATTCTCAGCAGGTGAAGACGACTGTATGAGGAGCAACTGAGATTACTGTATTGACATGGATGGAGAAACGAGGGGAAGAGCGATTTTAAAACAGAAGTTTCTGAACTTAAGAGGCAGAAGGGGACAACTGAATACCAATAAACTTGCTATGAATTTGTAAAAGGGGAGCAGGATCTTCAGTTAATGACTATATACCCAATGACCCTACCAACTGATGAGCCAACGGCTCGGTTTTGTGTGCCATTCTTTCCTTATCACTCCTTTCTTGCACTCTTCCTCTATTTTATAGTTCAAGCTCTTCACACACTGAGATGTCCTTTCCTGTTTGTCAGCACAGCACTGCACATATTCTGGGAACTATCAGTATCTAACAAAGCTACTTAATATTTACACCATCAGCTATTTTACATTTAAGTATCAGGAACACAA
>NW_009205842.1:0-43350 GCF_000690835.1 Fulmarus glacialis | reverse complement strand
AGCAGGACTGACACCAATCTGTATCTGCAAAGTGAAGAGTCACAGCCTTCAGAAGAAAAATAACCAAAGATATTTTTCTTTAATCTATCCTAAGAGATCAACGGAGACAACAGACCTCCCCAGAACAGCGGCGAGAGTCACTCAGCTCCTTCACTATGAGAATAAAGGCCTTTCCTGTTTTTTAGAGGTCTTTGAGGTTCCCACTCACCTCTCTTCAGTTTTCAAACTCATATCCAAACTTTGTCCCTGTGAAAAGAGAGAACACACCTTGCAACTGATAGCAACTACATAGGTGGAAATACTAACTAGAAGTTATGACATCAACAGGGTCACCAGATACTAACCGGAACAGCACTCCCACCCACAAAACTGCATCTCGGGAACACCTTTCCCTTGCACCTGTTTCAGACATTTTCAATAGTCTCCACAGAGAATAAAAACATCTACTCAGAGAGCAGGGGGAAAAAAATTATTTCTTCTGCAAGCTTCTTGCTTTTCTCCTCCTCTGGTATTTTTCTTTCACACCCTTACAGACTTTTTGCTTTAGAAAGTTATGAACTTCACACTTATTTTGCAAGACCCAAACATGAAAACATTTTTAGACAAACTGCACTGAGTAATCTCAGTATTTCATTCTAGGTATCTAAGAAAACAGCACTCCTAAGAATCACGTGCAGCTTAACTTTCCAAATGCCTATAGGCAATGGGGGAAAAAGTTATCCCAAGCATGTTAAAACAAGTGCACAATGTTGACATTACCTCTCCCAGAGAAACGATTCTATCAACTTTTTGTCCAGTAGGAAGGGAATTAACTGGTACAGTCCCCAATCCCAGAACTGTAGTATGCTTTTCAATATCAGGGTTCATACCATCCTAACAACAAAAAAAGTGTTATTTGAGCTCTCCAGAAAAAAGTTAAATATATATGACTTTCATATGTCAAAACATCAAACAAAACAATCCTTAAGATCATTATAACTAAACCTTTCCCAAAAGTCTAAGGCTTTTCAAGATCATCCTGCTCTCTGCTTGACAGATCTTTGCTGGGATTATTTCTGTCACTCAAATAGCTTTCTGGTTTTTTTCTTAATATAGCTGTCTGCCACAAGCAAAAAATCTTCATCTCCAAATATAAAATTTCCCCCAAAAACAGTTGTGTTCTGACATGTGTCAGAAAGCTCACAAGCGAACTTGCATTCTGTCTTCAAAGCAGGATTTGGAAAAGATACCAACAAGGCCACAGTGTTAGACATACAAAAAAAAAACCACAAAATAGGAAATAAGATAATAGCCTTAGGGACAAATAGGAGCATGTAATTAAAAAACATAATCATCTTTACAAGCAGAGCAAATTAAAGTTTGCTAGGAAATCTTTGAGTTTTCTCCCATGTTGGATTAGCAAGTAGCAAGCCCTCTTAATACAGAGCTGTGTGCAGATTCCTAAATTTAAAAGAGGCATATTAAAAAACCCCCCATATCACAGGGCCACACTCAAACCTACCAGGCGGGCTGGAGCCTTTACACCCACCACTGCCCTCAACCCTTGGGAGGAGGCAGCACCTTAACGAAACAACAGGTTGTCACCCTTCTCACAACAAGAACTGAAGACAGACAAGGAACTACCCACAGATTTCACAGATGTCTTCTGACCAAAAACAGCTGTCCTGAGTCAAATGTCCCTCTCAGCCCACTGTCCTCCTCCTAACAGGGACAAATAACATGCATTTTGGTACAGGGCAAGCAACATTACTATGTTCCTGGCACTCTCCTACCTCTGATAAGAGAGGAAAGGTCGGAGTGGATAGCTTTGTGCTCTATGCCAGCTCTTGAAGGAGTATGTTCTGCTCGCTATCAGGGGTGGTTTGGTTGGATTGGCCACCTAGGCCAATCTCCATAGTTGACTTCTACCCTGTTTTTGCCTGCCTGGCTCTGAGTTTTTGACTGCTTAAGTCCAGGTCTCTCTCTTCAGCTCATGTTTGCTGCCCAATCAACCCCACTGCAAAGCTATTCTTCCATATTCCTTTTTGTGTTCTCTTCTCTGTAGCTGCCTCTAGAGTAGTCAAGATCACCATCTGCATTCATGCTGCCCAACTGCTTGTGGGGATGAATAACATCACAGAATAAATAGTTTCCTTGCTCTCATTTTTGGTGTCTGGCTATACTGGGAGCAGTCATCACATAAATATTTAGTCACTCCTATGGGATACACAAACTGCATGGGTACCTGTAGAAACTGTGAAGTGATAGATAAAGTTAAATAAGCCTCTGGAAGTGGCACGTGCTCTACAAGTTTTCTATTAGAAAAGACTTGCTATAGAGTATCTCAACAGCTGAAAGTAAAGACATCTTCATGCAGCAAGCATGTGCAGATTCACATTTTTTAATGCCTAAGTTTGAACGGATTTTAAAACGTTGGGAAGGGTATAGTTTTAAGACAAATTCACCTCCTTACCCAATGTCAAAGATCCAATGAAAAGTCTGACATTTTTATTCAGTTTTTAAAATAAAAAATAGTAGTGTGTAAAAAGCAACGATAGAGAAAAACTTCTCTCTCTCTGCCCATAAATTCCTAATACATAATCAGAAAAATCCATTCAAGACAGGCTTCTAGCCTAGAAAATTTTGATCTGAGCAGTTACAACATTAGCATTAAGTTTGATCACAAAGGTGTATCTGGCAGTGATGAGTAACCTTAATAATAGATGGTCCCTAGCACCACATACATATAGTACTCCACAAGAAACTTGCTTCCAATGCAAGCTTTTGACAGCCACACATACCCGAATAATATACCCAAAACTGACATCCCAGAACATCTGAAGAAGTCCCTGGCCTTCTTATGATCAAATTAAGGCCGTTCAATTTATGTTTAAGGATATTTTCATGGACCAAAGGCACTGGTTTCAGAGTGGATTTATTCAAAAGTGGGCTGTAAACTTTGTAGCAGTCAGCACAGGTGCTTACCTGTAACACAGATATGGTTTGCTGCAGCTCCACTTGCAGTTCTGGACACATTTCTTTATCCACATGAAAGACAAATGAGGTTCCGTAATCCTTCTCATTGTCAGGTCTCCAAGGAATACACAACTGCTTCTGATATGCCCCTGGAACAGACAGCTTGACCTCACAGTTCCCTGTGCATTAGAGTAAGAAGTTGAGGCCATAGAAACCATTTAAATAAATGTTGCAAATCAGATACTTGTTAAGTGTAGCTGAGACTACGAAAACACAAGCAAAGACCCTCTTTTGTGGTACCCACTGGAAGTGACCCAGTATTATTTAGTATTAAAAATGAAAGCAAATTTAACTTTAAAAGTCAATTTTGTAGTCAGTAAATAAAAATATAGAGAGAGAATCAAGTTTCCCCTCTCTCCCAAGGAATAAACATGCTGAAAAGTAGATCTGACTTAAAATCTGCAGGCAGCCCTACCTTGCTGTTTCTCCTTTGCTTTTTCTTCTTTGTTGACAGTGCCTTGCAGAGACAAGCAAGGATGAACCTGTGAAAAAAAGAAACCAGCTCTGGTTATGAGGATTTTGTTCACTTTGTGAAGCTTAATCCACATACTATAGTAGGTTTAAGTTTACAGCTGCAAAATGTCAAAAAAATTAAGGATTATTTTGATCTTACAAATAAAGAGCAAGTTTTTGAAGGGATTATCTGTTCATTTCAAAATCAAAACCACCTTTCCTATTCCAGTTACTAATTTTTTTTGCAACAGTACTTCATAGTTACAAGTTCTCAACACCTGGGGGTTTTCTGTTGTTTTATCTTTTCTTAATGCATGTGTGAGTACCTATTCAGAACCTGTTCAGATCCAAGCAAGCACTTCATAAATTCTGCCATGACTTTCTGTCCTTGGATTGTCCATGTCCTCATGAAATTTAGTCTCTCACACCATTCAATCATCAGCTTCCCTTCTAGGACAGCAGATGAGATACTTAATTGGCCATAATTGCTCTCAAAGATAATAAACTACTCCACTGCTTGAATGTAAGACTGATTTGCTAAGGGAAATAGGAACACAAAGGACTCTCTCCTGTGAAATAGTTTGCAGAACAGTGCTGTTAAATGCCACCAATTTCTCCTGAAAAAATTTTAAAACTCTGCATTTCAACAATGATGAACTCTTTCACATCCTTTTCCCCTTATTAAAAAAACATCACTCCTGTCCCTTTCCTTTGGGGGGAGAAAAGAAGTGGTAACACCTGTATTTTTAATGTATAACGCATGGATTTTTTTAGACTGATTGCTCCAAGAGAACAGACAAATCCCTCAAGATGAGATCTCCCACTCTCAGACTCGAGAGTTATCACCTACTTACTAATGGCACTGATAAAAGCTTAGAAATAATAGGTGTTAAGATAAGAAGGGGGACTATACCTGGCCAGCATGTAGGCTAGAAAACTCAGTACAGTCTGCAAGACTCACCAGCCTCCTAAAGACATTTGTTGTTTATATCTTTTAAAACAGCCCCACTAGAAAAAAAAATACCCTTTCTGTCAGTTGGTATGAAGTTTTAAAAATTGAAGAAGCTTTTTCAAACAGAAAATTAAAAGAGAGAGGCACATGCTGGAGAGAATAGGAGCTATTTGGATGCAGGAATTGAATTCTCAATAATTTCTGTCCTCTCACAACTAAAAACCTACCTTCAGGAGTAAATTCCAACACATATTTAATTCATTTGCATGTACTCACCACAAGGACTCCATTGGTCAATACCTCTGTGGGGGCATCTGAGCTGTGAAAGGAAGAGATTTAATGCAAATGAGTTGTTTTTAATTTGCTTCATCCTACTTTACAAACTAATTGCCTGGATAAGAGGTGGGGGAGAAAGGTCCTCAGTGTGAGAGATCTATGCAAACTAGACTGACATCAAGTATACTTCCTTTCAGAGAATAATGGGGGAAAAAATACTGAAGAAAAAATTCCTCTGCAACTACAAGCATACGGTATAAGGTCTCCCCATCTTAGTTATTTTGATAACCTAGAGAAATAGGTTAAATAGACTGTCAGATAAATTCAGTTGTTTATATTGCAAGTATTCAGTTGTTTATATTGCAAGGTTAACTGTGTAAGCTTTCCACTCCTAAGTAACTCATCCACAAATTATTCATTTCCTTGCAGCACTGCCATTCCCATGAAGTCCAGCAAAGTTTTGTTTCTTTTTTGGTACCCCAAAAATTTTGGTGACTGGAGCTTTAAAGCATATTTGTGATCAGCCATTGGTGAATTAACTCAAAACCAGAGAACTGTAAAGCGTTAGCCTTCTTATGGGCAAGACTGTCCCTGCACAGAAAAAGCAACTAAGACAACATAACTGCAGAGCACAAGTTCATTCAGCTCTTCAGGCAAGACTCACCATTTCTCCAAGTAAAACTCTACATCCAGCTCTTCATTAGCCTTTGAAAATAAAAGTTGGACAAAGGTGACCCTTGATCTTCAATATAATTATGAGTTTTTCCAAGAGATTAAGCTTTCTTCCTCTTACAAACTACAGTAACTATTTTTGGTGCTTTTACAAAAGCTCCAGTTAAATTTTGGAAGATTTAAATTCATGCTTTCTGTTGTTGTTGTTCTTCAAAAACTCCTCTCCTCCCAGGCATATCATATATGACCAGACACATCTATGTTTGAGGAGACAAGCGCACACAAGTGAGAGTTGGCTCTCGGGTCCATTACTCTGCTAAAGAGAAAAAAACACCCTCTTTTGGCTTAAGTACCACTGCAGTGCCATCTCTGCAAACAGCTTCTACATGAGGCTTTGTGCTTCCTCCCATTTATTATTACAGCAGATCGCACTCCTAGCTCATTGCTGTCTTTGTCTCATACAGACTTTAATCCAGTCATCTTTTCCCCTGCCATAGCATACAGTAAATGCTTGATACCAGACCTAACACAGCTTTTAAAATAACTGAGTAGAAGCCAATTTGGGTAATTCTCTTTACTGAAGTTGAAGTTTCCAGTTCCATAATTACTGATCAAGATGACTTAAGCATTCAGCAAACAGGATAGAGTTAGTGGGAACGAGGGAGTTACTAAGCCTCTTTCCGTGATCACAAATCATTTAGAGTGCCTGGGACACTGACCAACACCTCCCTGCTAACTGCATACCAGTTAGTCTGCTTCTGACCACACCAACAGCACTGAAGCCCCATTTGTCAAGAAAACACATCGTTAGCTCACCTTTAATCCAGACTTATTGTAGCAATGTGTTTGAGGCAGTTACGAAAAAGATCAGACTGGTGATATGGCTTTAGCTATGCAAAACAAGCTGTCTTGTTGCAAGTGCAGGTGCACAGGGACTGAGAGTAGCTGATATGCACCAATGTCACCCACATGAAGCAGAGGTTAAATGTAACTGAACATATCTCAAGTAAAATAAGCTTTTCTTAGGCTTTTGACTTATTAAATACAGAGATAACCTTTGCAGCAATAAACTTCTTCACTGCAAACTGATGATGATCAACTAAATAAGACAGTCTGCAGTCCCAAAATGACTGCTGACTGCAAATACCTTTCTTTTTAAGCCCAGTTTATGCCCATCTCGTCTCCTGAAAAATCAATTCCCTTTAAAAGTGTTTTAACATCTTCTGAAAGACAGCAGTCATCCCAAGTTTCATTTAGCATGCCATCCCAAAGACTGTGGAACACATACACAAAAAAAAAAATCACTAGGGATTTTAGAAACATCTCAGATGACAGTAAAACCACATATGCTGTCATCACCTGCTGACACATTTTCCCCTTCTGGTTTCTACAACACAGGTATATCAACCAGCACATACTGCCGGATTTCTGTCATGATGAGCCGCAGCTATTCACGGTTGACCTGGGAAGAAGCCAGGGACTAACCTCAGGGTTCAACCTGAAAGTGCGCAGCAGGGGCTGACCCGGCTTCATGCCCCCTACATCGAAGACGACAGAAGTGAGCTCATCACTGACAAGGACATCCTTATCATAGAGTGTCAATTCCAGAATGTTCTAAAACCAAACAGAAACAAACAGCCTCAGATGAAGAGACAGAAACACTTCCACAAACCTGAGTAGTTGTATACAACAGACACTTTATGCATTATCAATACCCTTCTCCTTTCTCACTCCTGAAAGAGAATTCACTATTTCCAGCAGGACTTACAGCATAGTTAAGCAAAAAGCTTCTAGTTGACAGTGTTTAGCTAAAAGATTTTCTGAGCTTCCCAACTAGAGAGAGGCCCCAGCTGAATGCACGTGGCAGTACCCTCCACCAGCTTCAGGCACAGATTTGCCTGAGGAAGCAACAGCAATTTCCACTCTTTCAGCATGATTCAGTCCAGGATGTTATAGGGACCTATCACTTCCTGCTCAGTCCTGTCTCAGAGCAGGTAAGTCCAGCAGAAACTAATTGAAATAGACACAAGGAGTACATATGGCACCCAAAAAATGGCCTCGCAGCAACTAGCTTTCAAGGAGACAAGACTGAACTTAGAATTGTGCTGGCACAGCCTCGCAGCAGTAACAAGAGTGAGGCCTCAGGAGCCTGCAGGGGAAGAAAAAGCTCACACACTCTAAAGCTTAGTTTGCAATTTTCTTACCATTTAAGTCAACTACCATTCCACCTTTGTCACCAACCATTATGGAAAGGTATTCCAGTGACGGGGATAGTTTCTTGTTAATAAGCACCTTATCCCAAAGCCTAGGATGTTATTCAAAGCAATAGAGCCATACTAAAACTAATCTTTTCAAGTACAGTTTCCTTCCCTCTACCATTAGTGTCTACTTTGAAAATGAATGCTGACAATCTGAAGATTTTGTTCAATACTCTGTTAGGTCCTGCTCAGACAGCAGACGGATGTACTGTCTCTATCTAAGAGTTTGAATTTTGCTTTTCTCGATCGTAGGAACTGATAGCAAAATTTGACAGAATGAACTAAGTGGCAACGTGATTTGACATTTAGTTCCCATTATCCTCACTCAGCCACTTGGCTGTGTAAGGCAAGTAGAGCTACAAGAAGGCAACAGCTACTTTGTGAAAGTAGAAGCAACCCTCAAACAGAAACTTGCTTTATCAAGGAATTTCCTTGAACTCTACCAGGTATGCCATAACTTCCCTTTCGTGAGTTGCATTACAAGGACATTTATGGAAAATTCTAGCTGCAATTTACGTGAGACTGCAGTTACAAACCGCTGTGGTTATCACTGGACGTGCATAGTACAGCTTTTTGTACCACTGAAGACGACTGACACCTTACAAGCAACACTGGTTTTGAGGGTAATGAAGATCCCTTGGTTTTGAATGAAGTGTCAAAAGTAAGCCAGTACACAAATGCAGGTAGCCCAACCAGCACTCCTTACCTTGACAGCACTATGGATTCGATACTGGAAAGTTTCATTCCATTCTGGGTTATCAGAGTTGTCAACAACTTGAGTTCGGGAGACTATGGGAGACGCAGTGGGCAGCTTTAGTTCCACGTAGCAGTCGGCCTTGGACACTAGAGCAGAGAGTGTGGAGACAGATATCAGAACAACTTTAATCAAACATACTCTTCCCCATGAGCTCCTCATTTTCTAGCTCTCATTGCATCACAGGAATGTGTAAATTTAAGGCTGGACTTGGAAAGCAAAAGCCTTTAATGAAGCACACGTCTTTAAACAGCAGCAAATTGAACATTAGGTACCTGTATTTCTTTTTTCTGGTTCATCCAAACCATAAGGCCCTTAATAAAAGGGACGTCTACTCAAAACGTGGAAGAGCAACTTTTCAAAAAAAGATTGCTGCCTCTTGTCCTGTCACTGGACACCACTGGAAGAGTCTGGCTCTATCTTCTTAATACCCTCCTTTCAGATACTTGTACACATCGATAAGATCCCCCTGAGCCTTCTCTTCTGCAGGCTAAGCAGTCCCAGATCTTTCAGCCTTTCTTCATATGAGAGATGCTCCAGTCTGCTTACAGTCTTAGTGGCCCTTCGCTAGACTCTCTTCAGTGGCTCCAATATCTCTCGTAGTGGAGACCCCAGACCTAGACACAGTACTCCAGATGCAGCCTCACCAGTGCTGAGTAAAGGGGAAGGATCACCTCGCTCGTCCTGTTGGCAATGCTCCTCCTAACTTAGCCCAGGATACCGTTAGCCTTCCTTGCAGCAAGGGCACACTGCTGGCTTATGGTCAGCTTGCTGCCCACCAGGACCTCCCAGTCCTTTTCGGCAAAGCTGTTTTCCCGCCTATTGGCCCCCAGCATACACTGGTGCACAGGGTTGTTCCTCCCCAAATGCAGGATCTCTGCTTCTTTTTGTTGAACTGCATGAGGTTCCTGTCAGCCCCCTGTTCCAGCCTGTGGAGGTCCCTCTGGAGAGCAGCATGACCCTCTGGTGTACCAGTAACTCCTCCCAGTTTTGTAACATCAGCAGACTTGCTGAGGGTACACTCTGCCCCATCATCCAGATTATTAATGAAGACACTGAACAATATGGGACCCAGAATTGATCCCTAGGTTACATCCCTGGCTTCCAACTAGACTTTGTACCACTGATCACCACCCTCTGACCTTTGCCATTCAGCCAGTTCTCAATCCAACTCCCTGTCCACTCATCCAGCCCATACTTCATCAGCTTCTCTATGAGAATCTTCTGGGAGACAGCATCAAAAGCCTTTACTAAAGTCCAAGTAGACAATATCCACCCACTGCTATACCCTCACCTAGTCTGGCCAGGAGCTGAGCTTTCTGTTTCCGTTCCCTGAAAATAACCGATTATCTTGGAGTCCTTCCTTCTTCCAGTTAAGGCCCCTTTAACAACTCAAGTATGGGAACCATTCTTCAATCCTGTTGAACAAAGAGGCCATAAGAACTACTTCACAGTGTGATTCTAGCCCTCAGCCCTTCAGGAGTGTTTTCCATTCCCTGGACAGTCATTTAGCATTCCAGTAGTTTCATATAGGATGCCAGATATAAACTTAAGGCAGGCAGACTACCTTACTGTATTAAATCTGAAGGAATTAAATCTCAAATGAGTTTTAAAGATCAAAATGCCCCAAACAGCCCTGAGAACTTTATTCAACACAGATGCGTAAGAGGAAGGGAATATATACCATGCTATAAAAAACAGGAACAGGTGAAAAGCAGTTTGTCTTGGAATCAGTCAACCACCTACCTCCTTAAAAAGCTTCAATGACATAAGCAAAATAGCAGACACATGAAAGAAAGCACTACTACAACTGGGAAAAACAAACATTTGGAAGCTAGAATTGAAGAGTGCTACTTCCAGGTGCAAGAAGACTGTTCAGCAGCAGCAAGGGTGAAATTTGCCATGAGGGCTGAATCCAGACAAAGGAACACAGAACAGGCCACAGTAGGACATATAAAGGAGTAGGGAAGTAAAAAGTTACCAGGACTTATCTGACCTTGTTCTGCAAAGTAGCAGGGTTAATGTGCAACTCAGCCTCACATCAAGCCTTTAAAATACATATAATGCTTTACAAGAGAAGCCTTTGTTCAGACATAAAGGCAATACACTATATGTAGGTAAGAATTTCCCATAACAATGCTACCTGTGTTACAGGTATGCACTGAACAAACCATCTGTTTTCACAATACCTTGACTAAATACTTACACAGATCTGTACCCTTGATGTTCCTGGCTCGGAGGACTTTTACTGTTAGGTTGTAGTAAGGGTGCTTCTCCCGCTGAAAAGAGAGGAACAAGCTCAGCATGTAACAACTGCAATGCCCGTTCTATAACTACACTAGTATCAGTCCAGAGAAATGGATCAGACCAGTCAGCCCAAAATAAACTATTAATGAGTCAACTTGGGAACATATGCAGTGCTTTCAATGTCCTGGAGAAAGACTGAAGGAGTCTAGAGGGGAACTCAATTCCCTTTCAGCACAGCAATGAGTGATGTCTTAGGGTAACTCCTCACGGACTTCAGAAAATAAGTCCCTTATTTAGGGTTTCCTCTAATTACAGATCAATTTTGAATTGCTTCATTTGGATAAACAGATACTGAAGCTGCTCAAGTAATTTTAATCATGGCTTGGCTAGTTTAAAAGTACTTGTCAAGGGCACACTATGCTTGAGTATTAGCAGACATGGCAAGAACCTTAACAGCATGGTCTAAAGACATAGAAAGCATACACTGTTTACAATGACGAAAAACCCACTTTCTTGTAGGAACGCATACTTCACGGCAGTTTGAGCAAGAAAAGACAAACCTTAAATTCCTAGTCATTCTGGACTGTTACTGGTATCAGCACTCTAGACGTGCATGCCACTTTACCAGCATACATCAAAATGTAATCCTTGCTCTTGAAAGCTTCGGGGAGGCTATTTTTGGAAAGTAGTATTAGTATCCAAATGCCCGCATGTGAAGAGGAAAGAAAAGCCTGACTGAATACTAGAAGATCACGAAGGAGAAGCAGGGGGGAGGGCAGGGGAAGACAAGAGAAAACAGCTTGAAGGGATTTAGTGCAGAGACTGGACAGAAGCAATTGTGTAAGGCTCATGAACAGAATGGGATTCCGCCTCATTTCCATCTGTTATGACACAATCCTGGCCAGCTAAGAACCTTTTCTATTCTTAAATCCCATTTCAAAATGCTTTTTACAAGTGGTCACTACTTCACATTCATCATTTTCCACATGGTTGGCTTGAGACCAGAGTTCAATTTCCAATATGCTAAGTATTCATCTACAACTGAATTCAACAGGATCTTCGCTTACAACAAAATGCTGCAGAGTGCCAAATATTATATAAAAACATAGGCCCTACATATGAGTAACTAGGATCTTAAGAAAACCAGTGAACCCTGAACTATCAAACTCTTCTTGAATACTCCTTATCTGATAAACGGAACTGTACTATGTTTGTTAAGCAGTCACATACTTGTGGGGTTTTCCTTATTTCTTATCACTATAAGATACTTGCCAACTTTTGCAAAACAGGGTTTGAACACAATAAAACCAAGACATACATAGTATACCAAGTAACTTTGTACTGAGTGCCATCCACCCTGACCAACAAGTGAAGGGTAAAAATTACATGCATAGTCTAAGACATCTCACACGCAGGTGCCACATTAAAATTGTGCAAATAAACTCCAATCATACTATTATTACTCTTAAAGGGCTCTTATTTGCAGAATCAACATGTTAAAGATACTCCTTCCCCCATTTGTTTCTGGGAACAAGACACGCCTTCACATCTAATTTCACTATGAGCTCTATCCTTCAGATGCTAGTTTTCTTCCTTTTTAAACCTTTCCTAATCACTTCTATTTTGTCCAATCCCTGACACTAGTTTCTCAGGCAAAGCCTGACCTCCTTTCTACCTTGTCAAGTTGGGGAATGGACTACAGAGAGAAATTCAAGATTGCATAGATTATTCTCACCAACTTCCTAAAGGTGCTGCAACTCTTCAGGTTGTTGAGAAATGAAGCTACGTGATCACACCCCCACTGCTGTCAAAGCAATCTTCACTCATGTAGCCTGACTATCGCCTAGAATTCAGACACAGAGGAAATCAGCAGAGGAAACACAGAACACCCTGAAGATAGCATATCCCTCTTCTACTGCACACCGTCTGTCAACATATAGTTACATGTTCAAAAGAAAGTCCTTTCCAAAGGTCTCTAACAACTGTTGATATGCAGTCAGTCATTACATAGCTGAGGATACATTTTCCACACCCATGTCATAATTTAAGGGCATATAATGCAACAGACATTTCATTGTGCACCCAAGCCTGTGCTACCAATCACGCCAGAACCTTCCCATGTGCCTTTTCTATTTATCTTTTAGCCAAGGCACAGCAAGGTCATAACATGTTAGAAGGTGAGCTTGCAGAGTAATGAAGCATGAGAGTATCAGATATGCTCTATCTGAACACATCAGGGAAAAATCAGGCAAGAAATCTGTATGGGAAATGAACAACAAATAATGACAGTTCTGCCGATACCAGTGTACGTGACAACATACCAATGTACGTGACAGATGCAAACAACCAATTTCTAGTTTGCAGTTTAATGATTTTTCAGAATCATCCCTTTTCCAGAGCTCAGGAAAGTGCATCTGAAGCAAAAAAAAAACTTGAAATCCTTAAAACAGGGTACAAGTCTTAATTCTCAAACACTCAACCCTGCTAACAACTGTCTGTATCTTTCATCTAAAGTGAAGGTGCTGATCCAGCAGCAAGCAACTGCAAAACAGGTTATCCCAGCTACAGGACCCAGTAGTCTTTACTCTGACACAGTCCAGAACACCTGCCTTTATATGGTAAGTTCTGGGATCCACTCCACATCTCTCAGTGGATGCAGAGGACTCACAATAAACACACCAGTTTCATTACAGAAATGTCAATAGCAAATAAAAATGTAACTTCCAAGCCATATTTTCTTTTTTGTTCACTGCTACCAGGCAAATCAGGTAGCTCAGTCAAAGAAATGTCCAAGGGAGCACTTTCCCCCCATCTTGTTCCTGCTCCCAAGTAAACACTGCTGCCCATGATTCCTTTCCTCCTTATTTCAGCCACAGTGCCACAAGTTCACTTCTAAACCCGAAGGTAAACTACTGGCTTTCCTAGGCACCCCTTGCATTTTCCCTCCTCCTCCAGAAGTGTGCACCCACAGTCACAAAAGGAGACTTCAGACCCAGCCCTATGAAGCCCAGAAGACCCTCCATGGTCTTCTGGAGGGCAAGTTTTATAACCGGTCAGGTGATAACAGTAGTGCAAGCAGCTCAGTATCACAACACGAGCGGCAAACACTGGGCTCGCTCTCAGTTTATGTTGTTTGTCTTTAGATGTGTAAAACTAAGGCTAAACTTTGGAAAGTTAAAGATACCTGATCAGATTGAATTAACCTCCAAAGCCAAAAGGGTGATCTGCTGCCCCTCTCCTTGCACAATTGCTATTAACTAGTCAATACAAAAATCTCTCCTTACCAGCCAGCACAACTTCACTAAGTAGTGTCTAATTTTTTCATTTATTTATATAGCGAGTACCTGAGGGGAAACATCACATCCAGTGGTTTACTGGTTAATGGAAATCACAGCAGGCTAACACTAGTCTCTTCTACCCTGATTTCCCAAGTAAACAACACCACAAAAAAAAGTTCAACAAGATAATTTTTATCACACAGCAAGCAGGAGTGCAGAGAGGCATACAGGCAGCAAGCCATCTTGTGACATTTAACTGTCACCTCAATTTTAAGCTGCAGATTTAGGAGGGAGACAGCTAATCAGATGACATATCAGACCTCCTATGCATAAGCTCCTTCGCAAACAGTTTAGTGCAATTCAAAATTGAGGTTATTGGCCAGACCGTCTTATACAATGAATGATTATAAACCATTTAAAGGACAAACACATTGAAACCACTTTATCTAATGTGGTTGCACTGCATTATGAACAGGGGGTGAAGTCATCATTAATCTTTGTCTACTTTAGATTATTAAGCCCTGTGGGATAAGGCAGAGAGCAGAAAGGGAATGGCGATCAAGGATATTTTGCAAGAAAACACATAAGCACCTTTTTGTCTCTACTGATGAGAAGCCCAGTATGCTGGAGTTTCCGCCCAAAAGTACTTGGCATCAGCTTAATTCTGTTCCCCAAAACCTAAGGAAACCTGCTCTGCATTGCCTTGACCTTGAATTTAGTAAAAACCTAGAATCTACATTAGCATTGTTATCCAAAATTTTCCCCTAATGATAAACTTTTTGATTAATTCCTGCAGAAGTGCAGGACTGGTTTTCCACACATGCAGCAACAGGACGTCACTGCCAAACGCCTCTGCTAAAGAATATCATCTCAAAGACAGTGCTACAATTTGTCTTCCCCGCCAGTGATAAAACCCAGTCTCTTTCCTATCCTTCCTTTGGAAAAGCACGGCTGCCAGAAAAGGCAGCACTCTGGGTGGAAACGGGCCCCGCAGCACCTCATGGAACATGGGGAAAGAAGTCCCGTCGTCTCCGAGGAAAGCCTGACAAGGAAACGCAGAAAGTAATACGAGTCACCGGACGCCTGGCTGCGAAGGGCTGCTGGCTACAGGCTGGGTCTGAAGTTTTGGGCAGGGCTGGGCTGGGCGCCAGCTGCCAGAAGCAGAGGTGTGGCCTGCGCTTGCCAAACAAGCCAGTTCAAAACCTCGCTGGCAGGTTTTTCAAATACTGGTAAAAGATAAGGGCAGCAAAGCAGCACCGAACAGGGAAGCCCTGGGAAGGAGGAAGCACCGCTCCATGATGAAGCCACAACCTCAAAACGCCCAGTATGGATTTTCTTTCAGAGTTCCGGCAACCTGGTCTAGGACTTTGGCCGTTTCAAACCCTTTCAGAGTTTCAGCATACCCTAACAGAATACTTTTAAATAGAAAGAAATTCCCACCTTACAAGCCTGAAGCAAAACCGAATTTGTGATTGACTGTAGCTGTTCAGAGAAGTTTCGAGGAGGTCTGAGTGGAGACACCACAATTTGATGTGCAACTAGGATGTCTCAGAGAACATTAATTTACCACCCCATCTAACCTCTCGCTATGTGAGCGGCCTGCACAGGTTCCCCCCCTTTATTCTCATTTCCATGTAGCATAGTCTTGATTCTTCTACCAAAGGTTCTTGAAAAATTGTACAACAGATACAGCAGATTTTTTTCAGTCCATTGTGCTTTTAAAAATATTTAAGTAGTAAAGCAAATTGTTTACTGGAAGTGATTAGTTTGCCAACAGCTGCTGACAGTTGGCTTGTCTGGAGCTTTTTATTAAAGAGCTTAAACTGAAGCAGCAGACCAAAAAACAAACTTAAGTGTTTTAACAATTAGAAAGTGGCAGAGAATGTATGAAAGCCAGTAATGCAGCATGTCACCGGCTCCATACAAACATGAGAATGTGACACATTCTCAGCAAGGTCCCATTCATTAACCATTTCCTGTCATTAGTGTCAGTCACTAGATCAGAATTTAAGAAAATTAATAAAAGCACAGGCACTGACATTCACAACACAAACAAGTCAGTACTCGTTAGTGAATTCACAGACTTACAGGCAAGGAACAGGCAAAAAGCAAACATAATACCATTGCAAAACAGCCAGCAACAGCTGTAAAGCTCTCACGTGGTACTAAATGGTAAAGATAGACACTGGGTTGAAAAAACAATTTCTTTGCATTTCTACATACCGCTGCATTGAAAATGAAGGAGTGTCATATTAAGTTTTTTTTACCTTAGAAAAATTACAAAACCATAACTGTGATTTATTTATGTTTAATCTAATCTAGCTCATGACCATAAATTACAGGAAAACTGAGGCGGCCTCACACAAGTAAGATAACATGGAGAAATCACAATTATTCTCAACAGTTTATTATTACAGGCAGTATATAAAACCTGTATTTTACCTTGTGAGTGCCCAATTGCATTTAAAATCAGGCTTACCTGTCTTCTCCTGAAGTTCTGTCCTCTTCCAATGAAATCTCAGCACAAGGATCTCATGTTTATAGGATTTCTCTTGAATTTTTCTCTCAGGAAAAACTGAAAGCTCTTTAGAACATATGCTTAAGAATTATTGCATAGTCAACAGATCATCCATTAGCAAATAGTGTTTGTGTGCAGTTTTAGCTATCTACAGCCAACTTAATATCCAAAGAGAAGCTACTTGCTTTTGTCATTTCCTAGCAGATTAAGAAAAGAAGCAAGCAAAATGGCACCAAAACATGAGGCAACAAAGATGGCCTCACACCTGGTAAGTTTACTTCTGCTTGGATTAGCATCCCCATAGTGATAAAGGTAGATGTATATCTACATTTCATTCAGTTATTTTTTTTGTCAGCAAGCATGAACAAATGACACCATCACCACCTATACTATATAGTACTTTAAATGTGCATAGATATCGCAAGGGACCCCTTTTGCTCCTGTTAGCAGCACTGAGAGCAAAGCTGAGATGCAGTGGCTTGCAGCTGCATAATTAGAAGAGATGAAGATTCCAAATTATGCTATCAAGGTTTTGGTTTGGGGTTTTTTTTGGTGGGTTGGTTTTCTCCAGAAATACCAATATACTCAATTGTCTGACATGGACACAAAGACTCTTCTTCAGTGCTGATATCTCCCATTTCTATAGAATGGGAAAACTGAAGATCTGTATTCTACTTCCAACACTAGACTAGTCTATGACCTACAATTAAAGCAACTGCAAACCTGTGAACCTTAACGTTTCCTGATTTGGTCTCATGGAGCTCAACATCCCTCCCCACCCAGAAATAGCTCAAAAAAAATTGTCAGTAATTTTAGTGTTCTCTATTAAGTACATATTTAATGGTATAAGACTTTCAAAAACATTCTTCAAAGAGAGAATACAAAAGTGGGTTTTGTAGGGTATCGAGAACGTTCACAAGCATACTGTAAACCTGTAGATCTAAAAACCAAAGTTGAGAAGTGATGACAGCTCTCATATGACATAGCCTCATTTGAGTTACATATATTAAAGCAGGAGTGACACTGGGAGCCCCTGCATTGGGTCTGACTTCCAGGAGAAAGTGAGGACTAATATATAAAAACATTTACAGCAGCCCAGAGAAGCTTAACTGCACAATGATTGAAACACACACTGGTTCACAATATTTATTATAATCTATTGCTTTAGGTAAACCTGCTGTATGGTTAGTAAACCCAAACCACATTATAAGAACCAACAAAAAAAAAAAATTACATCACAAACCACATCTGTGTAAAAGGTATGCAATGGAAGCAAACAGAGGCACAACCTTAACCGTGAAAGTAAGAGCACAATGAAGATCCTCATATGTGAATACAGCTCTCCTGGTAGCAGATAATGAAGGTAAATAAAAATCAGACTAACAGTACTAAACATAAGATAGGTAAAAATCAAAGCAATCTTGTTATGTCTGTATACAAAGAATACAGGGCCTTTTTCAATACCCTTCTTTCATTCTCAATGACTTGTAAACACAACTCTCCCAAACCATCTTCCCTCTGTACCTGAACTCGTAT
Organism: Fulmarus glacialis; assembly: GCF_000690835.1. Lineage (NCBI taxonomy): Eukaryota > Metazoa > Chordata > Aves > Procellariiformes > Procellariidae > Fulmarus > Fulmarus glacialis. Next base: position 25,391 of record NW_009205842.1, on the reverse strand, counting down.
ATAAAGATCTATACAGAATGTGCAAATCCAATATAAGTATTTTTAAGCTCTCTTCTTCAAATAGAAGAAATACAAGGTTAAAAACATTAACACCACAGATTCCCTCTAACCAGCCTCTGCAGAAAGACATCAGTAGCAATACTGCCCGAGACATCCAAGTACAGAAGTAGCAAAACACTGGACTAAGAAATCCATAAGGCGGCATACGAACAATAAATACAAACACATGTGGAAGGGGAAAAAACAAAGTTATCAAAGGAAACTATTAACACTGGCAAATGAAAGTGAATTAGGACTCGTCAGCCTACAGCAGATCTGTTCCTAAAAAACACTCACATAACAATGGCTTAAGTAAACCTATAATGTTAACTGAGATCCAATTACACCTTAGGCAGACAGGCTTTATTCATCTACTTGTTCATTAGGAGGTGATATCAGGTAGTTACACGCCATGCTCCATACTATTTAATAATTACATACTTATAAGTATTGCTAGACCAGGATGTTGGGAGTCAGACATCCAGCTATTGGGTTATTTGCTACTGCTGTCTTTTCATTACCACTGCACAGATTCTTTCTGCACCAATCAAACCTTTTAATATTCCTGATGCCGATCTGCTATAGATTAAAGTTTGTGGAAAAATAAGTTAGACAAAAATATTACAGCCTACAAGCAGTATGGTACAATCTAGTTTTTGTAGTTAAGACTTCTGGCCCAAGAGTAACTTAAGAACAGTACCAGCCTGAGCAGAACACAGTTCTAGAGCATTTAAAATAGAGAGACGTTGAAATAGTCTGGATTTTAGTTCAATGCTGGAAAGTGAACCAGAGACCAAAGAACTTTATACACACAAATCTCAAGTGTAGTCTAGAAGCTCAAGCAATAACTATAGTTCACTCCCTTCAGAAGTTGCTTTACAGAGTGTTCTTTGCTTTTTGGTATGAGTGCAGATGTGAACTTCTTAGAATAGTCTCTGAGCTTCCACTCATGCTAAGAGTGAACGTATTCAGTGCAAACAACACACGAGTTAATTCAATTTACAGCTCTCAAACTAAAGCAAAAAAAAAAAATGCTTACTAGTGGTATCTACTGTTTGTCTGACTACCTCCTGTGGAACTTCTGCTTATCAGAAGGCCAGGTGATAACACTGAATATCAATAAAAGGATTCCTTTGGCAAGCATTTAAACATTCCCATTACTGAGATGAAAGTAAAATTATATTTTCTAGGTCTAGAAATAGGCACAGAAGCCTTCTCTATGCCAAACACCTGGTGATCTCCACACAACACTGATACAGCTGCAAAGACTTTAAAGGAATTTCCTTTTTTGAAAGATCTATTTACATACAAGGCCAAATCACAATGTTGTCACCCTATGGGGGTAAGTTTCATAGTAAAACTTGACTTGTGGTGAATGCCCAACAGTTGTTTAAGAACTCATTCGCAAGACTGGAGTGCAATACAAAACTCACTATAAAAACCAGTTTCTATTCTTCATCTGAGTACTGAGAGGTTCAGCGTAGTTGCCAGCACTATAACAACATGGTTAAAGTCATTTTCTAGTATTGCCAGATAGCTACAGTCAGTCCACAGTTACAATTGACTTCTACCCAGTATAAGAGACCCTAGCAACAAGCCTCAAAAATCTCAGAGGCATCAACTTCTTAAGTCGTCAGTTCTGAATTTCATATGAATGTTGGGATTATCGACCAGGACAAGGTCAGGTGTCCAATGTGTTGACTTCTTTGGAGCAGAAATAATGCACAACTATTGCATTAGGGTATCGAGCAAATGCACTGTAAAGAGACAGAACACAAAAATCAACTGTCAATACAAACAGTTTTCCCTGTTGGAACAAGAACATCCAAGTTGTGTCAGAATCAGAAAGAGATTCTTACATGAAAGTGACACTTCGCTGTTTAAGTTACAGCCTGAATATATTCTTGAAAAAAACAGACAAAAGAATTCTATGGATTTTGTAACAGTATCATTTAAAAAAACCAAAATCTATCTTCATTTCTATAGGCACACTACTTGGAAGTCACTGGTAACAAATTAAAGACTGGGTGACATACTGACATGACTGACCTTCAAAACCTTGTTGAACTTAACAGCATTAGAAAAATCCTGGACAACTAAAACAATACTGCATATGCAAATTTAAATTCTGATGCTACATGCTACACACTAACAGCAAAAAATCGAATATGCACAGCAGTAAGTATATTTAGACCTTGGAAAAAGAACCTTTCCCTATCATTGTGAACGCTACTGATATCTCAGAAGGGTTCATAATCAACAACAGAAAGAATGAATAAGCTAGTCATGTGACATTTCACTAGAGTTCAAAGAAGAAAAGGTGCAAATAAACTTTGCATCCTATACCAACCCATAATTACCTACCAGGAATAGTAGAAGAAAAGTTATTGGCATCCAGGTATCAAGCGAATTAGTTCTATTTTTAGATGTCCTAAGATAATAAGGCTACAAAATGTACATCAGCCAGGGAACCACAAAGCCATCAGATATAGAAAACTATTACACTTGTATCTTAGTTTGAGATTCTTTATATCATCCTTCTTAATTCTAGTTAAGAAGCAGGTAGTATGTTCTAAGAACATTTTCCAAATTCAGTATGAGAAGTTATTTTCTGCCTTCTAGAGTTGTGAAGTAAGAAGTCTTACAAGTTTCTGAAGGGATTTTATTCTCCTTTGTTGAAAGCAGAATTAAGCTCTTGCAATAAACTTCACTGACTAAAGCTTTGATGTTTTACCAGCCACCCAGTTGAGTAATGTAATTTCCATTTCAAACACTCTTCAAATGTCACCCTCATACTGCTGTTCTCTCCGTGTATATACACGTTCCAAGTTTTGCAACATTCTTAGTTTAAGTGTACAAGATTCATATTTTATTCGGTTTCCCAAGCTTTAAGGCATATGTTCTCTCACCTGTTACCTATCTTCTTTTTACATACAGTGCACACCTTCTCCTCTGTAATAATGCACTTCACTTGCTGATGCAAGATCCGCTCCTCCTGGACCTACAGAAGAATAATAAGAAAAAAACACACACAACTTGCTCAAAAAGCAATGCCACACCACAGCTCCCTTCTAGTCCAGTGAAACTGAAACCTGTCACAACGCTTAATTTTCAGTGGCTATACCTACATTAGCAAGTTGTACAGCACAAAAGAAGCAGGTCTGTAGAGCAGAGCAAGTGGTACTGAACACCCAACACCCACACTATATGAATGGTATGATTTTACTTTCAACTAGTCTGGTCCACAGACTAAGGCATTCTAACCACTAAGGGGTGTTCAGGTGAACTATTTAAGTGCATCATTGGTTTAGTTTATTTGAAAGAAATCCAGCCCATGCTCCCTGCGATCATCCTGCAATGCACACCAGAACAGAGTGAGTCCAGCGACTCACAGCAAAAGCACGCATCTCAGCCAAACAAAAATTAATGGACTTGGCCATCTCCTGATAAAGGGACATTCAATCTACTTGATGCACATCTACTAATTTCAGGTGCACTACAGCACAACCTTATACGGACACAGTCCGTATAAGGAACAGTTAATTTAAATATTGAACATCGGTTTTAAAACAGCACTCCCATAAATGACAGGTGGTGGGTACTTACCCTCAGAAACTCAGCATGGAGAAGATTCTTGAGTACCTGATTAAACCTTCTCTTCTGAGCATTTTCTTCAAGGACTTTCTCTAAGAAGATCCGAATCTCACTAATCTGTGTATTTGCTGGGAGTAGGTTTATCGCCTGGAGCAAAATATACATATACTTAGTTAGGAAAAATTAAAAAGGAACAGAGAACAAAATAGAACAGAAATTGACACATTTAGCTTGACACTGTTACCATCTGTTCACTTGCCTACTCCAGTACCTTCTGCCAACAGTACAAACCGAGTACTTACAAGTCTTTCTTACCTTGGTGGTATCCAGTTTGCTGTGATGTAGTTCCAGAACCTGCAGAGCAGCCTGCAGATTGGCTTGAGGCTCCAGCACTTCCATCTTGATTGGTCCCAGGCAATGAACACTAGGTGGGGAGAGATACATCCGGAGCAGTGACAGATAGACCTGTTGCATACAAACGGAAAATTCTGAAACCACTGCACACATCCACAATTGACAGTGCTGGTAGAACCCAGCAGTGGTACTAGTTGTACCCATGCCATTCAAAATTCCGAAGTGCTCATTCAAACAGCTCTTATCTTAAAACAACAAAAACTGAAAAGTATCAATGATGTTCAAGGCCTTTTAAGACTTGCATTCTACACTAAAGTTTTTCTAAAAAAGTAGTTTTAATCACGCCTCCCTCATCTTACATGACTCATTCATGATCTTTAGAAACCAACACTTCACTGCTTTTTAACATTAACTTTTCTGCAGAAGTATTGTCTTCTGAGTTCCATCATATGTTCCATATATGTTCAACTCCAGTGATACAGTAACATTCTAACAAAAAACAAATTAAAAAAAAAATTTTAAAAAATCAATCATCTAGTAATTCCTAAATTCCAAGAGTTTATACATAGGTTCCTGTCCACCTACACAAACCCTGAAAAAGTCTATACAGAGCAAAAACTTTAAACTCCCTAACATGGTATGAATAGTCTAATACATCTTTACTGAAAAGGAAGACTGCAAAGATGAAACTACTTACATCTTTGTTGCCATCTTTGTTTCTGTCATAATGTTTATGGCAGTAGCTAGAACAAAGAAGAATGAGGTGAAATGCAGGGACAGTTTTGGAACCCAGAGAATCAGTCCACAGAAATCAACATTTAAAAGCTTTGATTACTGAAGCCATCCAAGTTAGGTGACCGTACATCCAATTTTGATCAATTAATCAGTTGAACAACAAAATTACGCCATTTACTCTGCATTACAATGCTGAGAAAAAGGGAGGTTTTGTGCAAGTCTCCCACTTCGAATAATTTAAAAAGCTTTCATGCAGAAACTAAATTTAATTCAGCTGTGTAAAAAAAGGGGAAAAAGATGTCTCCGATCAACACATCATAGCATAAAAATATATGTGTAGATATATCTAATTACTGTATCTGAATCACAAAGAGAAGGTGTTTATTAATGTACACTGCATACTAGGGTTGAATGTCCTCTAACAGGCATTTGCAGAAACTAGCTTTAAAAGAAGCTATGTTGAACAGGCCCCAATGTTCAGATATATCTGCCAGTATCAGTTAATTATATTTTCACTTAAGTACTTTAGATTCACTCAGAAGGTTCCCTGACACAATACACCTAGAAAAATGCCATATCTTTACTAGAGAGGATTCTGCTAACTGAGGGAGCGTAACTTTGCATCTGGGCTAGTGAAGTGTCTCTCAAAAGAGAAAGGAAGCAAAACAACATACAGAAGTTCACAAGCTAAGGACAGGTGGCAACAAAGAACTCATTGATGACAGTCATATTGCTCTAAAGAGCATGAAAAGGTAAGCCTCAAGGGTTCAGCATCATCATCTGTAACAAACAGATACCTGGAAGAGCCTAAAAGTCAAGAAAATACGGAAACCCAGAAGATCCTGAAGGCTTATAGCATTCATGCTCCACATACAGCAGCATTTCACTACACATCCTATCCACAGTGAGTAAAAAAAAATAAAAAAAATAAATTCTCACTTTTCAGCCATGTTGGTGTCCTTTAAAATATGAACGTAAATAAACAGAGCTTGCTCATGCTTCCCCATACGACCCAAGAGCAGAGCACGTTCTTCTAGGAGACCTAGTGATAGCGTGAAAGATTAGTCAATAACTACACAGAGAAATGACAACATAAGCTCCATTAGTCACCAGACTAACAGAAGGAACTATAGTCTAAGCACAGGTTAAAGTTACACTGAGACTGTAAGTCTGCTTCACACTAGTCTCAGTAACATTTTATGAATTCTTAAGTAACCTTAAGATACAACAAAGTTCAGATCTGTTGAGAAATTCAGGCTCATCGAAAAGTTAGGCTAAATATTTAAATGATGGGAGACACCACAAGGTCTTAGGCCAACAGTTACAGGAATCCTGCAGAGACTGGTAAACCCAACTGTGCCAGCCAAAACAGAGTTAGTATACACACCAGTGGTCTACAACTACAGATACAGCCATCTTTTCTGTTTCTAGTTACCATGATTCTACAATAAGTGAGGAGGTTTTGCTGTACAATGTCATAAGCTAGGGTTTAGTTAACCTATGGAAACTGAACTCACCATCAAAGGGGAAGTCACTAATTAGTCGACTAGGTTCATACCAGCTAGACTTCTCCAGAAAAAGTAGAAGCTTTTTCCGGTAATCCCCCAAGTCTCCTCCTTCCTCCCCAGCAGGCACTGGAGTTTTATCTATATGGAAGAAAACAACATAAGCTATGATAAGACAACTATTTCATTACAGAAGAAGATAAATCATTACGAGGAGTAAACAAATGCCGATGAAACTGTTATATGGGCTGGGATTCTGGTGCATCTGCCAAATTACTTCAGCTCCCTAAAACATATCAAGTGGCTGGTTAAACAATAGACTCAGTTATTCAAGACTCTTCCCTGCCCTTAACATGTAGAATTCAGGGAGCAGTAGCTGCCATTACATGAACAAAGTGTCACTTGGTCCCGTAAGATCTCTAGGGAGGCAATAAACTAGACTTCCCTACAAACCCACAACTTCTGTTTTTCCAGTTTCTTCACTACTTGGGATGTCTTCTTCCGGATATGAACAGAGAAGGCTTACAGCAATACACTGTGAAGGCTCCCCTGTGCTGTCCCCTGCCCCTGGTCCTCCCACCAGAAAAGGATAAACATACCTGCAGGGAAAGAATTGAGATATTCTTTCATTAAACCCTGCACTTTCTCACAGTACAGCTGGATCAGACAGTTGTGAAAGTCTGCACCAGTTTCTTCCCAGACATGAATGATGTGTTCCTGTAAATACATGTTCAGTTATAGAAACTTCCTCTGGGAAGTAATTCGTTATAAGCAACCAACAGTTCCATGCTTGCCTTTACTAAGCTTGACTTCAAGATTTCATATATTTTAATTATTTTTTCTTTGCACAACTTATGGCAAAGCTAGCATTCTCTGAGATAGCATCAGGCTCCAACGCCTGGAGAACTAAAGCCTTATATGCAACATGTACTGAATGTAATGCACTAGTACAGATTGAGTTCTTACCAGATAAGGAATAGTCAAGCTTTTAAAATTTTCTATCAAGAAACTGAGCACTTTGTCTCGTGGCAAAGCTTCCACTTCAGGGAGGTCTTCTGTAAATATCTGTTAAACAAAATTTTATTCACAGAATGGTGACTTTTTTTTTTTTTTTTAAATTAAGTGCCACAGTGTATTTTGTCTGAGGCACTGAAGCCTGGCATATCATCACATATGTCCAAAGATAAGCACAAGAAGCATAAAAAAATCTGAGCAGCTTATTTAGGCACTCAGAAGCTATCTCGCATCTGAAAGGATTAACAAACATCCCCACTTCTGCTTTAGTTAACACTCTTGTTTTACAGTACGCAACACTTCCCAAATATAGGAAGTCAGTTCTATATCAAAGAGGAAAGGGAAAATAAGAAAGGCAAATTAACATTTGAAATTTAAATATTCAATCAGGCTTTTGAGCAAAAGGCATGACATCAATAACATTAAATGTTGTATCAAAGGTTCCTAACTACTTATTACAAAATAAGGTATTGAAAGAATGGAAAAGCATGAGAAAAACAAAGGCTGTCCTGCTCCATCTACTGCTAATCTTACCACACTACTGAACACAGAAAATATAAATTACATATGTAATTGGATTTAGCATTAATACATGGCTTCTTACATTGAGTTCTCCCAATTCCATACACTGAACTAAGAATCTCAAAGGCAATGTGCCTGTTTCAGCCACACTTACCTTCAGTCCATCTTCAGGAAAATCTCTTAGCACCCAGACAGAGTACGAAAATACCAAGTGCAAGTTCTCTGTGCCTGGAATACAAAAAGCAGCAGTGCTCAATGTTAAAATCCTAAAGATCCATCTACCCACAACACAAGCAGATGCTTTCAGAGCCAGCAAAGCTTAATTTATAGGAAGAATCTGGTTTGGTTTTCTTCCCCGCTCAAGTCAAGCAAATCACACATTTCAGGCTAAAGCCACAATTTCATTACTTTGCGAACGTTATTTTAAAAAGCAACAAGAATTAACTCAAATACTAAGTGCCACCAAACATAAACAATTCAGACCAAAATCAAGCTCAGTTGTCTTAATCACATTCGAAAAGTCTTCCCTTACAATTTGTTTTTATTAGGGTAGAAAAAGACTGTACTTCCACTTGTGTAATTTCATTCAGTCCATTTCCAGCCTGACAGTCTAATGACTTCTATAGCAAAGGGTCAAATACTTCATAATAAGTAGTAAAGCATCATAGTACTGGCATAAAAACTACATGACAGGTAATAACTTTTCAGCTTTTAAGAAAATTTAGGACCTGCCTTGTTACAAGAATACTTTCAGTTAGACAACTGGGTTCATAAAGTTTATAAAACACATTAGGAAAACATGACTTTTCCCCCACCCACCTGATCAGCACCCACTGAGGCATTCACTGCCCAAACAATGCAACAACACAACTATACAAGAAACAGAAACCTACACCAACCCTATAAAAAGGCAGCCATTGTTTGCTTTTCTTCATCCCACAACATCACCAGAAGTAAGTTACTTTTAAAATATTTAAAAGAAGCAGCATCCTCACAGTACCAGTATTTTAAAAACCAGAAGAGGAGTGCTATGAAGTAAAACCATTGAAACAGCCTCCAGAAGACCCAATTTCAAAGTTTCAAAAACAAAACAGTGATTTGGCAAAGGGCACTAAGGTCATGGGTCTGAATTTCGCTGAACTTCAGTTAACTTTCTGAAATAACAGGGCATTGTATGGTAATGGGTTTGCTAGCCTCACTGAGAAAATTTAAATAAAGGACAGGACAAATCATGGGGGTAAGTTCTCATGTAGAACAAGAGACAGAGAAGAGAAAGTCTAACTCCTTATAAACAAGTATGAGATTAATTAGAATAGTTCCTTTCCAAAGCACTGATCAAATTGCCTTTGCCGAAATCATGACCAAATCAAACATGAAGTTACAACCTACTCAAAACACTCAAGATGGGAGGAGAGGAGGAACTCAACAAGTAACTACCAAAGCTTATAGATCAGAATACTAAAAGGCCAACATCACATCATACCACAAAACAAAACAACTGGCTCCCTCAGCACATAACATTCAGCTGCATGGAGATTTACACTGAAGATCACAGGCAAGGATGTTTTGTGCTGCTAGAATTAAAGCACACACAGAATTTCTAAACTTTCTCAGCAACAAATCCCTAATTTAAATATAAGCTATAATAGGAAGAAATTCTGCATAACACTCTTTTAACAGATAAGCAATACTGTAATACAGAACACTATCTGCCACCCAATCAAGTACATCATTCTCCTGTGCCTAACTCTGCACAGATAAAGGATATTTTTGATGGGCATAGCCAATCACAGAATTAACAATTAATACTTTCTTTGATGCTATAAACAATTAGCACTTGCCACGTATCAACAGAGTAAGCATCAAACCCAAATCAGTAATACATACTTGATGACTTAAAAGATCACAGCTACAAGCCTACATAAAGTTTTCTATAATTACCTGAGAACTATTTAAGAATATTTCATTAAATGCCCAAAAACCTATAGACAAGAGATGACTAAAGAAGAGTTTCTACTTCACTCAGAACGTAAGTGAAAGCAAGTAAAAGTACATCCCGCATAATTAAAATTTTTAAAATTATTAAAAAAAAAAAAAATCGATTATTACTTAGATTAGAAGCTCATAACTACAGAAGCCTCAAAGGGGGAGCAATGGGAAAAATCTGTAGAAACCCCATAGTCTGAAATGCTTTTATCATCTTATTTAAGGGACTTCCAGAAATTACACTTACCAATTAATCAAAGCAGAATGGGTAATGCAGTTAAACACACACACACAAAAACAGTATTACATTTCTGCTATTTACTTGGGGGGGAAAGCTGCTGTTTTACTAGCGTAAAACATTCCATTTATTAGCAGTAGTTAACTTTGTTTCCACTGTATTTCATTACTCTGAAGTGAACAAACCCAAATATTCTTTATCAGTTTTAAAGAGCTGAGCAAGAAGCACACAGGAAAACTGATTTTCAGGAGGTCCTGAAACACCTGAGAAGCTCCAGAAGACTAAAAGAAATTTAGCAAGCTGCCAAGATTTTAGAAGAGTATTCTAGACAACCTGGATAATTATAAGTCTTAATCATCATCAATCTCAGGTAAAACAAATGAACGGCTAACAAAGGTCAATCGAGATTAATTTATCGAGATGACAGAATTATTTTTAAATAAGATTAGAAGTTTGTTTTCTAAAGCTGTATGCTGAATATAACATACCTACACTTCTCTAAGATGAGTGACACCAATGAATAAGAAGCGTAAGAGAGACATGGCACAAACGGGAAAGGTCTCAATGTCATTGTAAGTAATGTATTATCATTGAATAAACATGTTGCTAACAGAAGCCAGCAGGAGTTCTTAAAAGAAGTAACCATAATAAAAAACATGAAACTTTGCCAACAGTGTAAGACTAGGAGATGATCAAAGGTATTTCCCTCATGAACTACTCACTAGTAGTGTGATACATTTAAAGAGTTGTGCATTTAGAAATAAATAGTATTTTTGGATGGGAGGGGACTATTCTCAGAAGTAGCAAAACCAAAAAAGGATTTGGGAGTTCACAATGAATAGTCAACCAAGCAAGTTCCTACCATGATGCTGTGACCAGCAACTACAATTGTTAGTTCATAACCTAGATCTACAACTACACAGAAAGCAAAAACTTCATATAGGATTCTTCATCTCGGGAAAGATACTACAAGACCCAGCAACTGGAAGTTAGACTTTCAGCTGGAAAGCCTAACCCAGAAGTTACGGTAAATCACCGCTGGAAGAAAATTCAAAATACTATAGCATACTTTCTACCAAAGGAAATTTTTATCAGAAATAAGGAATGTTTTCCAGTAAGATAGTCAAGTTTCAGTAAGATGCTCGTGAACCAATCCTTGAAGTTTGCATTATGCAAGAAACCAGACAAGATGACAAGGATACCCTTTAGCTTGCTAAGTCCCTAGCAAGTTGCTGAACAGTAGAATAACCACTAACAGTAACCAACAAGAGTAACACCTTCACAGAAACAATGCTCTCCTTCACACTCACCCAAATGCTGCAGATATTGCACTGTCCTCTCATGACCCTTCAAAGGTGAGTTGGCTTTCTTTGACTGATCCACCAGTACCTGTAATGCTTTCAGAAAAACAAAAAGGTTCATTCTTTTGTAACCACAAGTATCATTCCAACTTGAACCACAAAAAAAGTGCATTTTTCCTGTTCTGCTACCGGAGATAAAAGAAAGTTTTGTTTTAAAAACACAGGCCAAACAAGTAACAGGAACAAAGACCAATTTAATCACAAGACGGACTGAGAAAAAGTCTCTTCAGAATATTGCCTGCTCACTGAAGACACGTTAAAACTCAATACTAGGAATGCATGCTCCTATCCCTTATCCTCCCCCCACTCCAACCTCATACCTACCTTTCTCATGCAGACCTTTCTTCTCATACAGTATTATCAGCTCACTATATTTGTGTGCCTTCTTTAGTACATGCTCACTCTCCTCAATATGGCAGTGATTGTTCTCCAGACGTAGCAATGGTGCCACCAGTGCTACATTTGTCTGCAAGCAAAAAGGGAGCACTTAAACATGCGCACCTCCTAAGCTTATAGTACAAAACATGAGTTGGAACAGAGGGGGGGGAAGAAAAAAAAAAAAGAAGTCTTATAGCATAAAAAGTGACAGTTTAACATCTTAGATCAAGGCCGATCTTCATTTTCCTAATTTGTTGGGACAGAAAGAAAACAATTTATCAGAGCTATTCCCCCCCTTCCAGAATAGAGGTCAGCTTTGAAAAACATCATTGACAGCAAAGATCATACTCTCCTGCATTTAACAATACAAGACAACATGAGAAGCATTCATTAGAACTTCAAAATACACAAGGCCACGTTCTTTTGACACAGGCAGCAACCAGAAACAGACACATCTGCTTTATTCCATTAAACTATTTCCTGACCAGTGAGCAAATTAGCTGACAAAGTTTCACAGATCGTTTTTAGACCAAAGACAGACAGTTGTGTGAGAATTTCTGAAGTAGCTGCTTATCCTCCTTCCCAAACATTTCAGCCTGAAATTCCAGTAGAGCATGCATGGTAAAGGAAAGGCCTCTACATCAGGCAGAAACTCACATGGAGGTAACACTTTAACAGGGTGGTATCAATGATTTGTAGCAGCTTCTTTTTGGATTTGATCGTGGGTGTTCCTTCCATGAGCGGTGAGGTACTGGACTGATGGTCAGAATCATTTAGCTTCTTCACTAGCTGACTTCTTTTCTGCAGGACATAAAATGAAATTTTAACAGGAAAAGGCCATGGATTTCTCCATCCCACCTCAGTAAACCCACCAAGTAAAAAGACTAAATTAAACCAATTTAATCACTTGTTTTAATCAATTGTTTCCTAAAGAATTTTTATTGTTACTAACTATTCAACACATCACCTTTCCAACCACATTCAGGTGTATACATTTGTTTTGCAAATTTATAGTTTTGCAACATGTCCAGAGTCTTGAGAAAACAGTCAGAAGGAAACTTGGTTAACCTGAACAGAGACATTTTAGAGAAGTCAGGAGTCATTTAAAACATTTGGAGAACAATTTAGATTTTGCACTACTATGCACAAAAATTATCCTCCTTCAGACACAAGCTTCCTTTTAGTCTAGCAAGAATGGCAACGGAACAATTCAGGTTTCAGTTACAACAAAATAAAGAGGACAGGAAGTTACAGTACCCACTACCTCCTGTTCCACCTTTTAATGCATATTTTTGACATGTCTCCTGGTTAGAGTGCTCTCCACAATAGTCACCAAACAAAAACAAAAGATGAAGAGCTCAAGCCCTCTTCAGAAGGCTACTAGAAATAAAATTCTGGACTCATATTCAGATCTGGTCCATGAGGAAGTTTTGTCCAGTCCTCACAAAAGTCACATGTGAGGTCTCCCACATATCTGCGGGGCACCTCACGTCTTCCAGTTCCCCTGCTTTCTCATAGTTTCCAACTATGAAGACAGCCTATTAACGCTAGCATGACAGAGCTGGAGTAGGCGTACTGCTTCCTGCACATCAAAGTTAACCAACAAAGCATGCTAAAACTGAATAACCCTGCTCTTAAAACAGATATAGGAGCACTCACTTGAGTTAGGTAGTCTATCAGAGCTAAATGTGCCTTCTCCAGCTCTGCCCCAGACAGCCCTGGCAGGGGGTTGGGATATTGTAGCTGTTTTCTGTAATCTGTGGGCAGGAGGTCAGGATACAGACCCATCACATGAGTGGGATCTAAGCAAAAAATAACTAGTATTAGTAACCATTCATAACATTATTTTTGCAAACTCTTAAGTGTATGTAACCTTTGAGCAAGCTTAGCTTTCCAACAGAGCTATATGTAGTCAACTTGTATGTCCACAAGGTTCCAGATAGCAGAATTTGCTTATTACAGAAAGGAGCTAAAACAAGGCAAAAGAAGCAAGAGAAAGACTGTTTCAAAGTCCAAGCACAAGTTCCAACCTGTGCGCTTGGCACACCTGGAGGACAAGCCATCATTATAATCCTCTTACTGCTCTTCTTGCAGAATCCCAGCACTAACAACTCTGACAGTAGGACAGGATTTCTAGGAACAAGCAATGTTTTAAGAGAAGATTTACTGTGCTTTTGAAACAAGAACTGAATAGCACCATCTCTAACTAATGAGCACCTGTTTTCATTGAGTTTAAGCAAATTCAAAATTACTGCACTCTAATTTAAGTTCAAAGTATTTTGAGTTCTCAATCCTTTTCTTTCACTGTAGTTTTCCAAAGTAAATATGATGTTAAGTGTTATCAAAACAAGTAAAAGTTCTAGGTTTAAATGCACAAGTGATGTGCTGTCACCAATAAAGAATCTCAGTCTTAAGCACTATTATATGGTACAGTCCAGTCTTCAGGTGTTCTTCCAATAATCCTAGTATGAACCAGAGGAATGCATCAGAGACTATTTTGCCTTCCAAAACCACAGAAAAGTCTCCTGGCTTCAGTAGCTTGGTCCATTAAACAGGAAACAGGATTAAGGGTCCTCAGTTTGGTCCGAGTCCAAGGATTTAGCAAATCTATAGATGTTCCTTATTTTTCCTTCCAAGCTACAAGTAGGCTTTTGGCAGTTCCTGAAACCCTCAACTTCAAGGGTCTGTGTACATGCTATGCACAGTGTAAAACAGCCTACAATACAAATATATTCTGCACAAAGGACAAATTCATGATTTAATTAACTTCAGTCGGTGAGTTAAGTACTATAACCAGTTTCACAAAAAAAAGCTAAATAGCTGCCTAGGCTATTTGCCATTCACAGGGGATTGGTCTGCACAAGACACCCCAGTTTTAAAACAAAAACAAAACAGAAAACAAACAAAAACCTCCACACAATAGTCCGAGAGCTTCATTTCATTCCTCCTAACCCAGGTTTCTCAATGCCAACCCAAGCATTTACCTGTACCAAGCTTGGCAAAAACTTGCATGGATTCATCAAAGCGCTTCTGGCAGAAGAGATTGAAGGCAAAGAGGTTCTTTATGTGGTGAATTTGTTGTCGCTTCTCACTATCTGAATCATCTTTCATTTCCTACACACATACAAATTAACAAACATTAAAAACTCTTGGACCCTGTAAATGAGAATGAAACACTCTACAGAAGTAACAGGAATATTATCCTTTGGAGAGAGTAAGAAGAAGAAAAAGAATAATCTTCCAAAGTGAACACCTCTGGTGGTGATTCTCAGATGCTATGCTTATTGTGTCACTGAGATAACCTGGAAGGTTTGAAAGCTACCTCTGCTCATCTGTATACTGGCCTTATCAAAGGAACTACCTCTTCACTCATTTGCCTTTTCAAAATTTTTTTTTCAAGTTAGCAATAAAAAATTCAATTAATTCATTTTGATGTAGTTCCAGGGAAGTTTCCAGAAACCAGAAAATCCTAAAACAGTAATGGCAATATAATTAAATGTACTGTTTCAGCATCTCTAAGAGATTGTTACATTTCAGGAGTAATACGGAGGGTCATTACAAAAAAATCTTGGTCATCTGACAAAATAAAACACACAACTCCAAGCAAAACTCTTTACAAGCAGTCTGAAGACTTTGAAGTCCAACTGACTTCAAAGTCTAAAAGAAGGTAACCGATTAAACAGCTGAAAGAGATCATCTTTCACATACAAGATGATATCTCAACATCCAAACCACAATAGATCAACACGGAGAAATGGCAGCACAAAACTAAAACTTAAGTCAAAAACAGGCTAGAGTTCACCAATTTGTGCGAAGTGGACAGTAGGGAGGTTAAACTCTCCAGACTAGCTACACTCAAGCACAAGGCAAACATCCTTTTGTGTACTTTTGCACAAGTGCATCCGCTGCAAACCCAAAGGTTTTGAGTACTTACTGCCAACTGCAAAGCCAACTCAAACTGCTTGTCCTGCAGAAGCTGCTGGATCTGTGTGGCTATGGACACTGGAATGAGCCGCCAAACAAAGTGATTACTTGCCACATATATAATATTTGTGCTGTAAACAAGACAAAAAGGTCACTTACTAAGTTCCAGCACTGAGAAAGGAACAATACCCTATCTGAAAAAAAACAATCCTGGTTAATACACACATTGATCAATCAGATACAAGGGCAACTTAAGCAATACTGAAAAGCAGAAAGGAGAAGAATGTATCTCCAGTGATCAGAAATTCCCAAAGACACTCAACTCTGTCATCTAATCCTCAAGTTATGGCCTCCACCCATCTGTTCATAAAAAACAGACTGCTTCAATGCTACGTCTTAAGCTGAGGGAGATAGGAAAGCTCTTCCTCTCTCAGTTTTTCAGTGTTACCATACACCCAGACAGCCCAACAAAAGTAATAATAAGTTATACTCAATACCCTCCAGAGGTGATGAAGCGTGGTCTCTGCAGCTCAATACTCTGTACCAGCAGCCGGGGTTCAAAAGTGCGGATCTCCACATACCTTGGCAGAACAGCAATGATATAGGGAGGCTGGTGTTCTATTAGTGAAACAAGTGAAAAATATAAGTTGATTCTTCTCAAGTATGCTTTGAAACAAGCCATGACTTAAAGTAAGGTTTCTCTTCAGGTTTTTTTTTTCCCTTGAAATGTGTCCCTTTTTCGCTTATTAAAAACAAAACTCTATGCCCAACACTGACAGCAATTTGCTAATAGACTGCTACCAGGCTTTTTGTTCATCTTTCAACATAAGGAATTTCTGTGGCACTCAGGTGGCCGGAAGAACTACAGTGCTTCTGTACTGCCTACTACGCTACCTTCCATTTCAAATCTTGTCCCTTTATAAAACATATGCATACAGACTAGAAACAAAGAAGAGGAAGAAACAAAAACACATGAAACCTTCCACACTCAGAGTACAACTTGAAATACTTTAGTAACTTGTCACACTCCAAATCCAGCTAGTTTCTAAATACCAGGAACGTAACGATTTGGTCATATACAAAGGAGTAAAGAAGCAAATATTTTAAAATTACTGCTAATTCTCACCCATGGCTATAGGAATATCTGTCCAATTCAAGGCACATTTCTGAGTACAGATCCCTTCTTCATTGAGCACAACTGTTAGATCATCTTGGCCAACCGCAACTTTTCCATCTGCTACAGGAGCTACCAATGGTTCCAGCTGCTTCCCTGTGGGAAACAGTTCTTTGATGGATCCTTTTCCATCCACCTGGGATAATAAAGAAGATTAAAAAAAACTTTTTCAAAATAATCTTAATTTCAAAGCTGCATAAGACCAAAGCCAAAAACCCGCTATAGGGATTTACAACCCAGACTAATCACTAACAGGACAAGTGCAATTTTAAAGAGTAGCAATAAAATTTTCTGCGTATCGTCATTTATCTTGCTTA
Source organism: Fulmarus glacialis (assembly GCF_000690835.1). Lineage (NCBI taxonomy): Eukaryota > Metazoa > Chordata > Aves > Procellariiformes > Procellariidae > Fulmarus > Fulmarus glacialis. The sequence goes on along the minus strand of NW_009205842.1, from coordinate 8,250 downwards.
TACATCATTTGGAAGTAAAAAATTAATACTTTTGTGTCTGCGATCATGTATTCATGTTACTACAACAGTAGTTGAGCACATAGTTCATACACATTTATAAAATGCGTAGCACAGTAGCAACATCAGTTAAAGTGTCCAAACACTTCTTGGTGTAACCAGAGGATTTCATTTAGGCCAAAACTTGAACATGGTTTTATTCCGGCATGAGTGAGCATTGCCACATAAAAAACAAACTAAAAGCCAAGCAACCTGCCTAGCCACTAGCCACTCATTCTTGTGGCTGCATGCTGTCCAGGGAACTGAACCCACCAAAAAAAAAAAAAAACCACAAACATCAAAGAGCTGTTTCATGAACTGATCTAACAACTCACTGCCACTAAAACGGAGAATCCTTCTCCTTTAACTCCAGCTACATGTTCCTGCTGCTTCCCTTGCGTTACAGCTCAACCAGTCTTACAAATCAACCGCTAGACAGCAAAAAACGATAAAAACCTGTGTATTTTTTCTGCCTATTTAGTGAAATGAAGCCATTCAAGAATGGGTCGGTCAAGTACCAGAGTCAACCCCAAGTAGACACTTGGACAGCAAGTCCCCACTCTGGTTGCTTGAGCAGCTGCACAACTACTCATATCACTAGACGGGCAGGAATCAACATCTAGGAGAGGGCTGCAGAAAGGTATCACTTATTTTGTCAGCAGTGTCAGTTTGAAGTGACTGTAAAAATTACTGTGCAGTTTTCCTGTCGACTACAGATCAGTATTGCCACCCATGTACGTACACATACGTGTGTGGTGCACCTCATCTTCATCTCATTTTCCTGTATCAGCAGAAGCCAATTGTGAAGGCAGAAAAGAGAATCAAATATAGCTCTCAAATGAAGCATAAGTGGAAACTGTAATACTAAATTAACGACAGTAAGTTTAGAGACTTTCAAACTGTAACGACTACAGTTCAGAAAGAGAATCAAAAAAAGAAAAAATGGTTAAGCTCCACTGTCTGCCAAATAAGAAAGTATTCTTGGTCTTTTTGCCCTTTTAGAGCTATCTCCTTTCTTAATACACTAAATAAAATGCAAACTGAACTTAAACAGACTGCTGCCAAACCAAAATGTATCTTTTCCGATGCCTTTTTTTTGCAAGAGCTTCAAACACTAGTTTCAACAGCGATAAACAGAAGATCACTTCCTGACAAAACATCAGTCTAAAAGGACAGACTTAGACTGCCCTTTCCAAAACCACATATAGCAAGAGTACCAGATGCTGTTTTTCATAAACGTCTGTTAGCTAAATCCCTGAGCACAGGAGCAGCCTCTGTAGTGTCTACTGCTATCCAGATCTTCTTAAACACTGTATTCCAAACCCCAGTCTTACCCGTATCAGGTAATAGTCCCTCTTGAAGCCTACACAGATGGAGTTTTCACACCAGGCCATAGACTTGGGTACATCAGGTACACTGAAGTCCCCCTGAGGAAAACAGGTTAAAACAGCTGTTACAAGAGAAAAGCAGAAGTCAAATCTGGCAACACAGAGTGTAACAGGCAGCACTATTCTTGACACCGTATTCCCCACCACACAAGCCCGACTTCTGCTGGTCAAGGAATGGCAGTATTCAACTAAAAGGCTAGATTCATGCACCGTAAAGAGGCGTGCTCTGAGTTAGCTGGTAACTTCCTAGCAGAGCAGCCCAGCTGAAAAACTCTCTACCCATTTCCATTGGTTATTTTTATCATTCTGATATTCACATGTGCAGTTCTCTATGCTTGTTGTCAGTAACTATCTTCTGACTTAATGACATACCTGGAAAACTTTGGGTAGAAGTGGACCCACTTCCATAGTGTTATTGTTAGGTATACATTTATAGAGGCTGTAAGCTAACACATTTCACTGACTTACAAGTATACTACAACCAGAATGTTAAAATATAGAACACAGCCTTTGATTTTATTTATAAAACTGTATTAATGCCATTAATTGTGATTTCAACCATGTATTTTCACTTTTTTGCCGCTTCATTGTTAAATCACTGCAGAACCGACAGCAGTCAATGCTCTGAAAGTCAGCAGCGCCTCTGAGTAATAGGGAGCAGCAAGCAGTAAAAAGCAACTACTCTCCCTGTTGAGGCATACCAGACTACAGAAACAACACAACACAACTCACCTGTAGTTCATGGAACTCTCTGTCCTTCCAAAAATAAAGTTGTAGCTTCTTCCGCACTGCCACGCACATTCTCAGCACCTCTTCTCCTGTATCTGACTGCTGTGAAAATAGACAGGCCTCACTCATAGGCACTCATAAACTAAGAGGCAAGTAAGATAATACAAGGCCAAAAGAACCCTCAGCCTGAAGCAAAGCTGTCATTGAAGAGCAGCTTTGTTCATCCATGCCAGAAGGGCATTCCCTAAACAAGGAAGCACAGAGAGAAGGGGGGCAGGATACTTAAAAATGAACTTCGGCAGGGATTGTGACACCAAGGAAATAAAGAGCACCAAAGACATACACACACACACACAAACAGAAGATAAGTAGAGAGCTATCAGCCCAGCCACGAAGACCAGGATAAATACCTTGAACTCTATGCAGTATAGGAGAGGGAAGGAAATGGAACAAGGCAAAGAATGTGTTATACTGACAGATAAAAACATTAATAGCTGTTTAATAGTCTAGCCTATTGGAAAAGTTTCCTGACAAGAAATACTAGCAAACCTAACTGCCTGTACACACAAATAATAAGGCACTTTGGAATGACCAGATTTAAAGGTGCTCTGCAAGACATCACTAGTTTTAACACCTAGAAAACCCTAAGTACTTATTAGAAAATATTTAATACTAAACTCCCATGGGGCAAAGAGATAAAGAGTGATGAAGAACACTAAGCTGTCTCTTCCTAGTTATGAATAAGGTTTCTGAATGACATGGGTAGGCTGAGAAACTTATTTAGATAGAAATGAGTCACTTAATAAACCACAGCATATGAACAGAGGATTGCTATACCTTATGGAACCATTTTATGGCCTGAATCTACCACAACTGCTGTGGGACTCCTTGGGCCAATACAGTTGAACAGAAACAAAAATGTAACAAAAACAGTGATGGAGATGCTTGGTGAAGGGACCACTATGAGCTAGTACGCTGGCAATTTAAGGGAAGGGAATGGCTTTTATATTGAAGAGCACCTTTCAAAAAAAGAAGAGAATCAAAGTTACCACAGGATAAAAATGCCTTGAAGTTTTTTATCAGGAGGTTAAAGGCCACAATCACAATAGGCACAGGAAGAAATCTTATGAAGCACAGGAAGAAAAATAAGGTGACTACATCAAAAATTGTTGCCTTAAAGATTCAACATCGAGTAGGTAGTAATTTTAAAAAGCACTAGTAACCAAGCAAATTGCATGTAACACAAAATTAACAAACTTAATCTATACAGCAATATAAAAAAGTTAACCTTATTACAAACAGTAAGGACTTCTGGGCCATTGTATTCCTCCTCTTACCTGAAGATCACAAGTGAAGAGAGATGCACCTTTTGCCTTGGAAACCGTGGTGATTTGTTGAAATGTCAACAAGTCATGGACATAAATGTTATTTTCTGTTTTAAACAAAATTCCAATTATTATTCAATATTTAATAAATGTAGAGCTCATTGCTAATTCAAATAAGTTATAACATTTTATGTTTACATCAAAAGCAGAACTTGTGAAACTAAGAGCTGCAAGAAAGGAAAAGGAGTGTTTTCCCAAAAGCTGAAAAGTAAGTACTAAGGCATATACAAATACAAGACAATAAACGCAGAAAAGAAGACTAACACCAGCGTTGGTAAAATTACATGAAGGAACTGAGAACAGGTGCTAACCAAGCAGAGGAAGTGGGAGTAGAAGGGACAGCAAGCAGGCCAGAGCAGAGCAAGTTCATGATGGAAGACTGTATGAACAAAGACCATTTTGAACTGGCTCCTGAAATCAGCGGAAAGTGAACAGTTGCAAATGGAGGGTGCTGTGGTCAAGTTTTTGTACGCACGAGGACGCAGGCAGCAGAAATCTACGCATTGCCGGGACTTGGAGATCATAAAGAAGGGAGTAGCAACATAAGCAAAAAAACATAGGAAGATCATAACGTTACACAAATATAGCCAGAGACAAGCAAACTTAGATCTTCCACAAGATGGTAAAAGATCACCATCTGCATATAAACTGAATTTGGTGTAACACATCAACAGTAAGTTTCATACATCAAATAAGTTTGGACAGAAGTTTTAGCCCCCATCACATGGTGCACACACATAAGCACGCATGCATGTATATATGTGTATATACACATACCAATATATATACACACACACTTTAGTGCACATATGTATTTTTTCATTTTTAATCACAAAACTTAGCATTAAATCTTCGTTCTCCAAGCTGGCTTACGACAAGCAAAGCTGCTTCTCAATCTATGCTGCGTAATGCTTCCTCTGCAAAGTGAAAAAGCCTAAATCCTACACAATGACTTTTCAACAACTAGACTACTATGCAGGTGTGTGGAAAGGGTGCCGCATTCAGCCAAGTAACTGCATCGAGAAGAGCTCATTAAATATTAAAACAGTTTCTTCACTTACCTAATAGACTGACCAGAATTTTAAACTGAGAAACAACATGAATCTGAAAGAAAGAATTCTATTAGTGACTCCACTCATAAACTAAACCTCTGAACAAGGCTTGATTATAGATAGTCTAAGAAAATGCATCTTAGATACTCTCAAAATAATGAAAACAGCAAGGCAGCTATCTACGCACAACCTTCCTCCAGCTATTGCAACCCCTTTCACTTACACCTAGTTTTTACAAGCTAGCACACAGAGCTTGCAACCTAAGCTGGTAAAAAATGTTGTAACAAGTGGTATGTTACTAGTACGGAAGTACTTCTAAAGGATAGGTAGGGTGTTGCTGAAAGAGGCTGCATAATCTTTGAGGTAAGTGCTTATATTAATACTCAGGAAAGCAATGAGCCAAAGTTCTCCAAAAAAAATGAAACAGTAGTTAAGACTGGCAGTAGATAATCAGTTACTTTAGTTCTAAATTCCAAATAAGAAGAATTACATTCACATTCCTATAGCATTTTATCCAAGAGTCAAATTATATATTACAGTCTGTTGGTGTATTACCATCATTTTTACAAATATTCTCAGCCAGAGCAGCTGAAGATGTACTGCGAACAGCATTTCCATGAAAGCGAAAAATAAACCTGTAAGTTCCAATTATTTGCCTTCTGCTTTAGCGACCAAACCAAAGCTTATTCCTGTTATGGGAAGAGTGGGCAAAAACAGCAGGCTGTGCCGCCTCTAGAAGAATCTATAGTTTTGGTGAATTTTTTTGTTAAGCTTAGCAGAGATTCCAGAAGTACATTTGATATTTCATTTCTTGGCTGAAAACACTGGAAGACTGTCCCCACGTCAAGATGATGGTATTTCCTACCTGCTGAATCTTTTTTGAGAAGTTCTTGTTGGATTTCTCTAGTGTCACTTCAAACCTATTGCAACCTACCAAAAAGATTTGAGAGAGCATGTAAACTGAAGTTGCCCTTAAATTTATGGCAAATATATCTTACACTAAATAGATTACAAAGAATTAGGAAAGCAAACTTGGCCACTTAACACTAGAAGAATGACTCTTCTCACATACCTGTGCTATCTTTTACTTAATAGCTAAATGCATCAGAAGGTCTTCTACATAGTCAGGTGAAAATTTAAGTTACACTTCTTGTACCCATCCGAGGACTTCATCAATAGTTACATTTTTGCCTTGCTGGAATTTTAGATTACAAGATTTATATTTAAGTATTTTGAAACCCAGAGATACAAAGATACCCATAAAGACTTTATCCACACCAATCAAGTATCAGTAACTTAAGCTGCTAGGGAGCACATCACTGCAAAGTAGACAAGGAATAAACACTACACCACAAGGGTTTAAAAGGAGTTTTAGGGATAAAGACTTACAGACACTTTCTGATGACATAAGCTCTCCTGGCATTGATGCAAAAAAGGGGGAGAAATTTACCACGTGAGATTAGACACTAGCAACTCAAGACTAGCATGTTCTGATTGGAATAGATGGCCTACAAGTTTCAGAAAAAGCAAGCTGAATTCAGTCTCTAGAATCCAAGTAGCTACAAATGAACATCCTTCCAAAGGCTGATGAACTTCGAAACGTTTGGTTTTTTCTTTCCTGTCCCACAATACACTACATTACTGTGTTCAGTAACATCAGTTTTTACATAATAGCAAGTAAGGTGAAATACAAATCTGTTTAGTGAAAATCGATTTTAACTAAACCGAAAATAGAATAGTTCTATTTGTGGCATCTTCAGAATAGACTATGAACACTTATGACTGTCAAAGAGGCAGGGAGTAAATACATGACAGAACTAGTTAGGAAGGATCCCTCTTCCCCATCCCTTGATGCTCATGGACCCGAATAAAGTTGCTCTTTCACTAATCCAGTCCTTCATTAACACAAGACAAACATCAAACCTCTGGCAACTAGCACATTGCACTGCTGTGCACATTGTATTCACAAGAATTACACTAACTTACTATAAATTCAAACATATGGAGACCTGATATAAAACATACTTTAAAACAGAAAAAAGGCTGATACTACTTGCTATCTTTCTTGCTCATCTGATAAATGGCGTGTACACTTTCACCAAACATCCCACACAAATATTAAACTATGTAGGAAAAAAATCAGAAATTAAACATATATGTGTTAACATTACCACAACCTCTTAAAGTACAGGAAATAAGAATAACGTAATCAACTTTTTGTGCCATTCTTAAAATCAACTTACCTATGTCTTTTTTGATCCTGTAAAGCAGAAGATGCCCTTGTTTGGTACCAACAAGGAGCCATTCCTCTACAAAGACGGGGGAGAAAAAGAGTCTAATTAGTTTCAACAAAGACTGCTCTTCCCAGCCAAGTTACATTTATCAGAACACTTGGAAACTTGTTTCAAATGCCAAAGAGGACTTTCTGTAGCGAGTACACATCTCCTACCATCTCTCTGGTGGAAGAGCTCGGAAGTAGCTTTTATTCTCAGGAGAGGACGGCCAAATATCAAGCAGTAAAACAGATAGTACAGCCTAGACATCACATCCCCCTTGTTTATACAAAGGTAAAGCAGCAAACCATTGCATCTTTTGTGCAATCAAAAGAGGCAATAAACTACTCTTCAGACATTACTATCTCCCAGAGATGAACAATGCTACATAATGGGAAGAACAACAAGGAGTTCTATGTGGGTTTGTTTGTTTTTAAATAGTCAAGTTTTTGTAAGAACTATCTGAAATAGTCAGCTATGCCTGGAAGGACGGTGGCAGCTTTGCTTAAACAGCACCTGAATTGCTTGGACAACCAACAGTCACTTAAGTTTTGTAAGAGAGAACCTTTTTATACACAAACTCTGTGGCAGAGTTTCAGACTCTTCCTATTTACAGGATTTATAGCATACAAAAGGCATAGAATCTTTATTGGGTCATGAAATATGACTGAAATTCTTCTTCCTTGCTGAAGATCATATAGGAAAGAAGCATACACAAATATTTCTTTCTACATCTAGTACTCCCTCATTATCCACCAAAGATACTTGTATTTTAATAAAATCTTGTTTTCTGCAAGACCCTTTTTCCACTATTTGGTAGAAAAGTTGTAGAGACAGAATTACACCTCTTTTTACACAACCACACTGTAATACGCCTGTGGGTTTAGGCTTTTTGCACTTCAGCAAAATAAATGCTTTCAAAGAGATAAAAGATAAAAGCCTCAACGCAGGAATAAACTATTTTCACGTCCTCTCTACTACATTAGCATAAACAACCCATGTTTAAAAGTGGCACTATTACTCAGGTTATAATTTTGTTCTTAAGACAGATTAAGGGCTCACAGTTCCACGGTGTCTGGAGTTTTTTTAATTACCAGCTTTGTGCTATGGTAGTACATGTGATGGAAACTGCTGAAGCAGTTTGAAAAGCCTTATCAAGGGTTATCATTACGACAGCTGGTGCAATCACCTGACCAAAATCTTGACTGTCAAGCATGCCCAAGAATAACCTACATTTATACACCATTAACATACGCAAACAGACTCTAAATCTAAGACTTGAACATACCACTGGCCTTCCAAGATAAATTTTAGCCAGAAAACAGGGAACGCTTTTTAGCAAGAAACTAGCCGGCCCACGGTTAGAGCACTGGAAATCGTGGCAGCC
>NW_009205841.1:0-28105 GCF_000690835.1 Fulmarus glacialis | reverse complement strand
TTTACAGACCTGTTGTCAGTGAATTTATCTCATTCTTTTTTGAAGCTCCTGAGACTGACTGTCAGCAGAGTCTTCTGTACCAGCAAGTTCTGGAAGTTCACTAGCTGCTGGGTCTTTTTTCTGTTTGAACTGATCTTCTTGATTCATTGAGGACCAAACATGGGAATGGGATTTATTATACTTAAGATCAAATTGTTCTGCTAATACACAGATAGGGATAGTGGCAAAGAACCACCATTGTGGCTGGGCCAGCCATAACTTTTCAGATGAGGCACCGTCATGCAGAAACGAACAGCAGTGGGAGCTGAGAGCCACTGTGTACCAAGTAATCCACTGCATCTTACTCCTGTAAGTGCTAAACAGCAGCTTCAGGAGCATTGGTTTGGTGAGGTGGTTTGTGAGTTGGCAGGGCGGTGTGCAGGAAAGGGAATGATGAATTACTGGGAATGAGTTTAGGATTTTGTAGCGTGACGGCAGGTGCACAGTATATGGAAGAGGACAGTGCGGATGGTGTGGCACTGTTGAGCTGAGTTGGGGACATACGAGGGGTAATAATGTCACTGCAGTACTACAGTGAGGCAAGTCGGCATGACAGTAGTGCACTAAAGAAAGGATTTGCTTCAATATGATGAATACTTGCTTCACTGAAAAAATCCAGATCAAGAGTAAAGTCACTGATAACATTTACAGTTTTCTTATGTCTTTAGGCTATGATTATATATATACTGGAAGTTCACAAGTCAGATGTTTGTTAAGGATGTATAGAAATAGCAGAGAATTTTGACAGTGTTAATGGGTTTTAAGTATAAAATTCCAGGTGTTCTAATTGAACTAAGAAAAGTGCTAAAAGTTGCTGTTTTGGACGAAAGCACTCCCACATAGATTTTGAACACTGATTATCAATCTACGCTGCAGTAGACTAGATCAAAATCAATATTTCTGCCTGGAATTCACAGAGCTTCTTTGAGAGACGAGATTAATATGGTTACTGTTCGACTCTATGTTCTCAATCAGCTAAGTATGTGCACTTGTCATTCATATTTTGTTTTTAGCTTGTTATTCTGACAGAAGAGTCTCTGAGGAATGAAAGGAGAGCCAGTTTGAAGAGTAAAGCGATATAACATTTACATATTTTCACACTGTTAGGGAAGCCGGCTGTTAGACTTTGAACATTATTTATTCATTTGATGCTATTCGTTACAGACCTCTGAAATATGTTACTGACAGTAACTAAACCATCCGTCTCGCTTTAGGATTTCTACTGATTGCTAATTTTGTTGACTAAGTGGTGGAAGAAGTTCAAAATGTGTTATAGGTAAAAAGACAGGGTTCTATTAGGGTTTTTTCCCTAATACCCTACTTCCCTACTGAGTTGCAAGAGAGGGTTTTTTTTAATGTTGGCACGTGCACTGAAAAAACCATCATGTTGTAGGCCTTGCAAATCATGCAGATCACTTCAGTTTGTGCTGGTGTGTTCTAAAAATCATGCAAATGAGCTTTCTATCATGGTTGTTTACCCAGTGGGTGGAAATATAACCATGATATTCAAAGCAGTTGAACCAACCAACTCTAAAAGCAATTACTGGCAACATTGATTTTTCCATTAATTGGCTGAACCCTTTGGAACATGAAATCTCTAAGGACAGCATCTGAAATGTGTTACTGCTTTTATTGCTGTTATGATTATTAGATTTTGGATGCTACCAAATGTCCTGGACAATACTCATATACAAGACAGTTCCTGATCTTGAGAACTGAGGAGTCTGAAAGACAACACAATGTCAAAGGCAATAAACATTTCCCAAGTGCTTTATAATTTCATGATTTTTTTTGATAACTGTTTAGATGCTTCACAATATAAATGGGACCTCATTGAAAATGTTGTATTATAAAGGGGTAATTCCTTGCCATAGCATGTCAGGAGAGATTTATCCATACATTGTTGGTGGAAGAACATCAGGAGTTTGCTATGTTGGAAATGAGTAAATGGGACAATAAACCTAATGTCATTGATAGGGCAGAGAAAATGGGATTGATAGGGGAAAAAAAAGATGGTCCTTTTGTATCAGGTTGTAGTTGGGCAGAACCAACTAAAGAGAAACAGAAAATTGAGCATAATGCAGTGAAGAAGGGTAAACTATTTTTGGTAACTTCTGATATGGACTGGAGAGGAGCGACATATACAGAAGGAAATTATGCTCTTTGCTATCTGGACAGTGGGGAATGGCCAGATCTTCAGAGTATTGTGAAGGAAACAGCATCAGGATTCAGATCCTGATTGCCCAAAAATTTGTTTGATTTCTGGTGGAAGAATTTTCAAGGCTTTGCAACAAAACTTAATTCACCCAAGACTTCATTCACATTAGCCAACCTATGTTTTATTTCATTACAGTTTTACACCTCTAGAGCTCTGACTCCCTTTTTTTCATTAGTATGCTTGTTGCACGGGGCACCTGAATCAGAGGTGTTATATAATTAATTTAATAGCTATATATTCCCTTATAGATGCCTACACCTGCCAGGCCTACACCTGCTGGGCATTAGTTTTAGCACTTTACTAGATCAGAGTGTAAGTATCTGCACTGGAAAATGATTCTTCAGAATGACCGTGAATGCTCGAAAACATTTTCAAGTCTTCAGCCTCTTTCTTGAGCCAAATCTGAGTAAAGAAAACTTACAGGAAGGCAGTGGCTGGTTTTCCTAGAATAGCCAGTATTGCTGTAGGAGAAATCAGGTGTTTCAGCAGATCTCTGAAGCAGAGTTTTCCTAAATGCCGTCTTTAACCCCATCTCATAGTGCAAGTCAGATCCTCTTTCCTCCACTCCTGCTTGTTTGGGAGAATTTGTCGCTCTACTGTACAAAAGGTTAAAGCACCTTCCATTCTACTGCTTGGTCCTGAGGTGCAGTATAAGCAGCTGCTAGCTAAGAATAAAGGAAAAAAATTGAAGAGATATATGATACCGTGAATAACAGGGACAAGGTATGTCAGTGTTTATATCAGACATTGTTTTTCTTTCTCTTTCTTCCACTTACTGTACTACTTGCCTGCTGACTGTTTAGTCGTACAGTTTATTTGTATAAGAAAGTATTCCTCTGAAAAATTTGGAACTTGTGTATTCGAGAACAGTAGACAAGTATTTTTTCTGTAGACATGACAGCATGATAAAGTGATTAGCAGAGTTGAAGAGAAGATAACAGTATAGGAGACAGAGTTACAATAAAAAAAATCCACCACTGATGATTTTGGGAAATAAAATAACATTTGAAATATAAATACTACTGCCACTACTGTGTCCTGAAAAGAACAGCCTGCAGGTCAGCAAAGCTGAGTGTAAAGTACTGGCTGCAGGAATACATGATTGGGAATTACTGCTAAGCACTGGATCTGCAGAATGAGCTCTAGAACCACAGAGGGTCAGTAAATGCCACCACATCACTGGGGAAGTGTCTTATATGATGTGGGAGAAGTAATCTGCCTGCTGTTCTGTCAGCCCTATTTTAAGGTACGTATCCCAGCTGCGCCACCAACCATGTCCCTAAGCACCACATCTATATGTCTTTTAAATACCTCCAGGGATGGTGACTCAACCATTTCCCTGGGCAGTCTATTCCAATGCTTGACAACCCTTTTGGTGAAGAAATTTTTCCTGATGTCCAGTCTAAACCTCCCTTGGCGCAACTTGAGGCCATTTCCTCTCGTCCCATCTCTTGTTACTTGGGAGAAGAGACCAGCCCCCACCTCGCTACAACCTCCATTCAGGTAGTTGCAGAGAGTGATAAGGTCTCCCCTCAGCCTCCTTTTCTCCAGACTAAACAACCCCAGTTCCCTCAGCTGTTCCTCATAAGACTTGTTCTCTAGACCCCTCACCAGCCTTGTTGCCCTTCTCTGGACATGCTCCAGCATCTCAATGTCTGTATTCTAGTGAGGGTCCCAAAACTGAACACTCGATTACCGTTGTCCAGATCATTGATAAAGACATTAAACAGAACTGGCCCCAAAACTGAGTCCTGGGGAACACCACTTGTGACCGGCCGCCAACTGGATTTAACTCCATTCACCACAACTCTTTGGGCCCGGCCATCCAGCCAGTTTTTTACCCAGCGAAGAGTACACCCGTCCAAGCCATGAGCAGCCAGTTTCTCCAGGAGAATGCTGTGGGAAACAGTGTCATAGGCTTTACTAAAGTCCAGGTCAACAAAGTCCACAGCCTTTCTCTCATTCACTAAGCAGGTCACCTTGTCATAGAAGATGATCAGGTTGGTCAAGCAGGGCCTGCTTTTCATAAACCCATGCTGACTGGGCCTGATCACCTGCTTATGCGTCCTGTACGTGCTGCATGATGGCATTCAAGGTGATCTGCTCCATAACCTTCCCTAACACCGAAGTCAGACTGACAGGCCTGTAGTTCCCCGGATTCTCCTTCTGGCCCTTCTTGTAGATGGGCGTCACGTTTGCTAACCTCCAGTCAACTGGGACCTCCCGGGCTAGCCAGGACTGCTGATAAATGGTGGAAAGTGTCTTGGTGAGCACTTCCCCCAGCTCCCTCTGTACCCTTGGGTGGATCCCATCCAGCCCTGTAGACTTGTGTGTGTTTAAGTGGTGTAACAGGTCGCTAACCATTTCCCCTTGGATTATGGGGGCTTTATTCTGCTCCCCGTCCCTGTCTTCCAGCTCAGTGGGCTGGGTACCCAGAGAACAACTGGTCTTGCTATTGAAGATTGAGGTAAAGAAGACATTAAGTACCTCAGCCTTTTCCTCATCCTTTGTCACTATGTTTCCCCCTGCATCCAATATTCTTGACCAAAATATTGGTCAGCAACTGTTTCTAAAGGCCACATGAAATCTGGAACTCAGGTTGAGTTTGCTTCCAACTTTCTCAGTGGGCAGAGTTCATTGCAAGGCTCCATCATCTTAACCTCTGTCACAGAACTGTAGTCTTCTTATTTCAGACCCATCATGTTGCTTGATAGTGTATGTTTTGCTAGAGGAAGGTGTGAACCACACATAAGACATTACAGTAGATTTTCTGATCTTTTTAAAAAATAATTTTCTGTCCTAACCCTGAAGACTCTTTAAATAGAAGAGGGAGAGAAGTTTACTTTAAAACAAAAGTTAAGAGCCTTTACAATATTCTCATGTAGCTGAAAACACAGCTTTGTCAGGAAAGAACGTGAACAGAAAACTTTCAAGTTTCTTAGTAAGCAAAAATAAGTATTTAAAGTAGAGAAATATGCCACAGCATGCTTGCTACCTTATGAGGTTGTTTTCTGCTCTTGTCAAGTGTGGCTTTCAAAAGATTTTTCCTTTGGGGATTTTTTGGAAGCAGCGACGAAGCCTGAAAGATTGTCTGCTGTAAGTCATCTTTAAAAATTTCAGTGTGAAAAGCTGAAATAAATAAAATTTCACTGCTTTGTTAGTCAACATTACTTTTTTTTTTGAGCTGAGAAGATAACTAGGAGAAGGTAAGAAATAAAATTAAAATTGGTGCATCAAACATATAACTTTAAGATTGCTGTTCTTATTAAGGTATGTATTAAGTATTTCTTTTTATTCATTCTATGGTATATAGATGGTGCATGGCCAGTTATTGAAACAGGCTGCAGCTCGCATTGGTCAGAACCCACACCTGTGTTTAAATTGGTTTCCCCAGTGAAATCAACAACTGATTTGGTGTTTTGTTTGAAACATCTATTGTTTCAGTCTTCAGAGCAATTACTAAGCATATTATAACTAAAGTAAAAAATATTTTCCTGCAAGCCTGGTGTACTGAAAATGAGTCTTATTAGGAATTTTTAACATACTGGAGAGCAAAGCAGTGTGTGCTGTGCTTTGTTTGTGCTGGGAGTATTCACAGTGCAGTGAAAGGAAAAATTACGCAAAACTGCTTAGTGTTAATTGTGCAAAATGCAGGCTTATTAACACAGGTTTTCAAGCACAGGGAGGCCTTTTTTGAGTTAGAGTTGAATATGTGGAAAAAAAAAATTTCTCGGTGAAAAAGGTTTTAGGGGGAAGAAATAAAGGGAGATCTCTTAAAAAGTGAAATGTACCATCAGACTTGTTTGACTGTGCACACTAGCCAGGTTAGGGTTGTATGACACTGCAATCACAGAATAGTTACTCAACATGTTCATTTACGATCTCAGCTTGGGTAAGATGATTTAGTCTTCCATATTTCACTTCTGCCACTCAGTAAATCACCTTTTCTTGTGCCAATACTCTTTGCTAGTGGAGATCAAACCCCTTAAGCTCCATCATGCAGGGAATGCTGCCCATCCACAGACCTGCTGTAGGTCCTTTGTGAGATGAGGTCCGACACATTCCAGCTGCCTCAGCCTTTGTGCAGGTGCGGAGATCGGGCAGAGCATGTGCACTGGCTAGTGCAGTAATGCCAGAACATCCTAAATAGAAAGTGCTACAGCTCTCCTTGACATAGTTGAGTTCTGCCAGTCTTTACCATGAAGTGGCAGGTATGCTTTCCTTCCTTATCCTTTATACTCTACCGTATAATATTATTAATTTACATGATATACAGCCAGCAATTCAGTATTTAATGCCAGTAATGTTTTATGTATCTGACTAGCTATCTCTAAGCAGAGAGATTGCCGTGCTCCCAGGGATCCTCATCATCTCGGACAACTACCTCACTGTTGCACAAGAGGGCTTAAAATTAATCTGATTCAGAGACCTGTGTGCTGAAATAAAGTATTTGATATGGTTATTGAAAGATAAATACAAACTTTTTGAGTGTTGAAAAACTTTAGTAGTAATTGCTACCCAAATTTTATGGTGGGGGAGAAGAGGGGAGTGAGGAAGGAGAAATTCCCATTTTAGGGACTGAAGCTAGAGAGGTGAGAGACACCACTTCATCAAACACAAGCACCACCTCAGTAAAGAAGAGCAGTGGTATTTCACAGCAAAGCCCAGCAGTTCAAAGAGATGTGCTTAAGTATACTGGTACACTTTATCTTTTTGGTCTTTTTGCTCACTTAGGCATATGGTACCTGGGTTTTTTTGTATAAGCCAAATTTAAAAGGGTTGTTTCAGGATCCATAAACCTGATGATGTTGGATGCACACAGTGAAAGCAAGTGTGTTACTCTGTATCACCATTACTTGTAGAATTATTTAAAGAACTATCTAAGTATTTTGTTGCCACCTTCCCTCTATTTACACCTCTTAGATTTTTGGTTTATGAGCAGCAAAAGCAAACTGTCACTATTTCCTGTAAATTGAAGCTTTTAATAACTATGTCTGTTCTACAACATTTGTCAGCTTTGAATATTTTGTCAGCAGAAAATAAAAATAGCAGGAAATCTCAGCAACAGTGACACTGAAAATTTATCTGCTTATGCTCAAAAAGGTGTAAAATACAGGCTTCAACAATAAGCAATTGTAGTTTTCCTTTAAAAAAAAAATTTGTATTTGCTGTGGCTAACAGTAAACTCTATATACATCACCGCCAAAATAAATGACAAAGTATTTGCATATAATGTTGTTATCTACACAGAATACTATTAAACCCCTTAAACAGTAAGAGATGGCCAAATAAGTATTGTTTATCAGACTTCAGCATTAGGTGCATTGTTGGACACAAGATGAAGATGTAGAAATGCTCTGAAGAGTAGTTCTGCTCAATTACATATGCGTTTTATCATCTTGTAAAACCCTGTCATGTCAGGGTGTTTTAAAGTAAAAAAAGACATTTGAAATGTAAACTGTTTCAAATAACATTATTTTATTTAACCTGAAAATGTGCTTGGTAAGATGAGTATATATAAAAAATAAAATAAAACCTTTACATATGCGTATATTTACATATATACATATATTTACATATACGTTACACAGGAAAACTGTATTTTATTGCTCTTGGTTTTCTGTGTTGCTGAGGGAGATGTTCTTTTGGTAATTATCTTGTTTGTTTTTTTTTTAATTTCAGGTTTTCTTTATTGCTCAGTAGTATTTCTCCTTCCTTAAGTAAAAAAAAAAGGCTAATTATTTATCAACTTTTCTTTAGTGTTTTTACTTGTTAGTGAAGCATGTTCAGAGTAACAGTACAAACTCTGAAGTACCAATGTTTTATATTGCAATGGATCTCTTGTTACAGAACAGGAGTATTTTGGGACAGCCCTGGCAGGGTTTCTGCTTGTCCTTAATTGAAGTGTTTCACTTGCAATGGGACTGATTAAATTCTACGATCAGAAGTGTGTTATATCCAGCCTAAAACACTGTTTTCCACCTAATGCAGTTTCCCTTTCAGACTCACTTTTCTCTCATTTTATTTGTAAAATTTCTAACAAGGTAGAGTTATGATCTTAGTCTTAGCAGCTATTCTGGCAAATACCCGTCTCCTGTAGTCTTTCTGTTCAGTAGGGGATGGCTAACATTTTAATTCTGTTCCTTTTTTTTCTGGCAGTCAGAAAGCCAGTAGCTATCATTTTCCTCTCCAATAAACCATCTCGTTCACAATCCTCCTTTAAATTTTGAGGCTCATTTTGCCAAAAGAGGAAACTGATTAGAAAGAGAAAAACACTTTCCATTTTAGGAGAGGGTCTACAAAAATTTTATCCGGTCAGAAAGAAGTGTTACAAGATTGAATTCCTGTCCTCTGCAGATGTAATTTTTGTGTGACAGAGCCTTCAGTCTGCTGTCAGTGTCTTTCAAGAGTAATATGGGAATGTAAAGGCAGGGGGGAGACTTATCTAGAGAGAGATAAAATTATTCCTCTGGGAAATACTTTTTGTTTGTTTATTTCACAGCAAAGGCTTGAGTCTGTTCCTGAGTGAAAGGGCAGCACGACCTAGAAAGGCCCAGCAGGGAGATCGTGACACATAAGGATTTGTTTAATTTAGAAAAAGAAAAAAAAAAGAACTCTTAATTCTCTCTTTTTTCTGTTGGATTTCGTTGGGCAGAAATTGTATTCTAGGTAAGCAGTCATGATAAAAATAATGGTTTTGTCTTAGAAGTCATTGTGCCAATTGAAGCCTGTAAAACAATTTCTCTCATTCCGTAACTTTCAAAGTATTTATTAGGTTAAGATTATGCATAGCTGTATCTAAAAGTGATTTGTGTAGTACACATCTGTAAAACTATAACAAAATCTCTTCAGCCTGGAATCATATAGAAAAGAACAGTGACAAAACAAAATTACAATTTTGGATCAGATTTGTAGCAGAAGTAGTTGAAGGGTCACAGATTCAGAGTTTATGGGCTTTCGGTGGCTTTACATAGTTAGGAAGGGAGAGCGTTTAAATTAATTAAGATAACTAATACTTGAAGACTGTGTATTCAGTGGAGAAGTGTAAGACAAGAAACACAAATGTGCAAAAATAGACTTGAACTCTCCATTCTGGAAAGGAAATGATTAACCAGGATGTGTTAGAGAGCTGTAAAATAATAAGTGGCATGATGCAGATGAATAAGGAACTTTACCCAGTATTTCTGATAATCCAAGAATTATGAGAAGTAATCTGGGACAGATGTAAAACAAACAGAAGGAAGGAGGGAGGTGGTTTGATTTTTATCACATGTCATTCAGTTGTAGAGACAGATAGCATAAACTTGCCCCAGAAGCAGTTAGACAAACTGGTGGAAGAAAGTCCTGTTAAATAAGATACACTAGGTGTGACCCCAGTTCAGGAATTCTCTAAAACTGGTTGCTAGAAGAGAATAGGATCTGCCACAGGAATGAATGGTTGTGCTGGGTCAAAAAAGGCTCATCCAGTCCTGCAGTCCATAGTGCACACTGCTGCTAAAAGAATACAAGAAAGGAACATGTACAAAGAAATTTTTCATGTGACATCCTGTTCCTCTTGCTTCTAGGGTCATTAAGAAATATGTATATTAAGGGTGAATGCCTAGTGTGCAGCTAGTCGAACACTTAGCTTGTGAAGAATCTCCTCTACTGCTTCATTCCCGTGGCAGCAGCACGAACACGTGCAGACCAGCATGCCAGAGAAAGTGCTGGATCTTATACCTGGGCCTCCAAGTCCCCTGTCCAGCTGTGCGTCCCAGCCTCATTCTGCTGCTGTCTCAAGGCAAGATGGCTCTTCTTCATATCCCCTTCACCGTTACTCCCACAGAAAAGAAATTGGGGTGCATGGACCAGACAGGAACAGGCACATTGATTTGGGTAATGCTGGGATGTCACAATATGTGTCTGCAGAGCAGTTTATAAACAGCCTCTGCACCGACACAGAAATCTGCTATGTATGTAGGAGTAGCAGTCCATAACACATGCCATCACCTGACCCAGACACTGCATCTGGCTACACCATTACCCCCCAGGCGCAATTTTAGCCTTTGGGAAGGACCTGCATTTCAGTCTCCTGGACATTCCTTACATGCAGCCAGACTACCCATGTTCTGGGTAAATGCATAATATTCAGGTTGTCTCCTGGACATTCCTTACATGCAGCCAGGCTACCCATGTTCTGGGTAAATGCATGATATTCAGGTGATTGGAGATGGATCCACCTAAAGCTCTGTGGGCATAAAAACTGATATGATTCAGTGGTATAGGGAAGATGTGAGTCAGAAGAAGGTTGTGCAGAAGTCACCTGTGGGTGACAGGAGGAGGGAGTGACGCATACCAAAGAGGAGATGCATTGAGACTTGGGGCTGAGCATTTTTCTTCCTCTTGCCCATGCACCTTCATGTTATGTCAGCTGTCTGTTTGACATAGTCTGTGTAAGAGTAAATTGCAAAGAGGGCCGTGTACTTCAAGTGGCATTTAGCAGAAGAAGAGCTAGCAGTTGTAGTGTGCTGAGAGGTGTCCCAGACAAGTAACATCTCTGGCATTTACTTCCCACCAAGCTGTCATCTCAGAGAGCTGGTTCCTCCACAGAGTATAGATACTACTGGTAAAAGGAGAGCCCTGTTTTCCTCTGAGATGCAGCGTCTTCTGGTACCTGTTGGGTTTCTACTGATTTGGGATAGATACATGCAGTCTGACATACCACTTGTGCAAGGTTGCTGACCCGTGGTCTACATAGAGTCGCTCTGTAACTGCTGCATTGCCTGAGAGCCTACGATTAATTCAGGGCCAGTTCAGCTTTTTGGACTGGAAGCTATTTTTAAGACCTCAGCTGCTACAAGTGTGCTTCCCTGCCCTTTCTTCAGTGCTGAGGCTTAGAGCAAGGGTGAGATGCACAGTCACACCACCTTTAGCGTACCAACTGTTCCCTGAGACCTGCCGAAACGCACCCTCGTGTGCTGAGGCAAAGGTGCTTTACCCCTCCAGTGAAAGCCATTTACTGCATGGCTGGAGGACGCGTCCGGGCAGCTCCTGCAGGAGCAGCTCATGAGCTGTAAGTTCACAGCCCAGTGTAATGGTGGTGACTTGGTCATCAAATTGCACAGTTGCTGGAACTGTAGTCTGCACCTCACATAACGTAGGGGGCCTTCATCCATCTCCTTCTCACATATGTTCAGCATGGACATGATTTTTTAGGCAAGTTTTGAAACACTTAGAACTTAAGAAATATTTTTCTTGTACCCATAAAATCTCTCACCTCCGTTTTGACAGACTTATAGAAGCTTCAAAGCAACCATATAATGATATGAAATAGTTTTCTTCTAACAACACCTAGTGGCCTCAGTTCTTATGTACGTTTGCCAGATTTGTAACTCCAAAAACAGTATTTTTAAAAGTCAGATGAAGTGTTTTTATCTATTGGTTATATTTTTTGATGCTTTGGGAGATATGTTTAGTTTTTATGTTGGAAACCGCCAGGCTATTTTAGAACCCTCTGAAAAACGTTGCCTGAGAAGAGGAGCAATCATAAAGCAGGGCTTTGAGAAATCACAGGTTTTCAAGTAGAGTTTCTAGTAAGTATATTACATCTGTAGTTAGATTTAAAGACAGTGCTTTTAAGGAGGATGTGTTCTTGCAGAAATAACATTTGTCATTAAGTCTTTCCTCCCGAGTAAGCACCCTTAGTTCGGTGCACTGCAAGAATTTCTCGGCATATAAATAACAACACACAGAAATGTCACTGGGAGCAGGGCTTAATGTGGGACAAATGCTTCACTGGTGCTTCTGCTCCTTAAGAGCTCTCCCCTGTGCTTGATATAAAAGTCCTAGCTGATTGCTCTAATATTTTTAAGAAAGCTTTTTTGCCATCTTCTGTCCCCATGTCTTACACACTGCAAACTTTGAGCAAATATTTCTTTCTTTCAGTCCAATTGTATTGTAGGTGCTGCCAGTTTAAACGGTTTTCCTGTGTGAATTGGTTCGGTGACAAATGCCTTTCAAAGTTGTCCCTCAGACCCAAAGAACAGTGGTCTGGTGTGACAGGTAATTCTAGTGCCTTTAAAACAGGAACTCTCAATATAATTACATTTTTTTATTCCCACTTGGATGATGGTGATCTTTTTTTACTTTCTTGACAGTCTGGATGTAAAAGAATATGTATGTGTGTGTAATTTAATGAATGGGTCTGTTGTCCTTTTCACCTCGCTACTCTGTCCCAACCCTAAAAACAAAAAGGAAAAAGAAAACCCCCACTTCTTAGAAACAATTTTGATTCATGCATTGCTTCAAAATTCTAGCACCGGGAAATAGAAGAAACGTATTTTGGATAACTGGATTTTTCTGGAAGACCTGCTTTTAAAAGATGACACGTTAAAAGTGTTTTTATATCTTTGCCTGGGTTAAGTGATATAGCAAATGCTTTTGATATAGTATTTGTGTTTCATCTGAAGGCTGTAAATATTTTTTTCAGATCTGCCTCTGATATCCTTATGTCTAGCGGAAATTCTTCCTCTAACTGAAGCGTATCCATCATTCTTTAGGGTATCCATCATTGCGCATCCCAATTCAATAAGAGATGATATCTTATTATCCTTCCAGTGAGTCACCGTATTTATGGATTTAACTGGTATTGTCCAAATGTATCATCTCTGGTGCAGCATGTTGGGTACTGTGGGACTTACTCCCTGTACTCTGCATACCATACGTTGCTGTTGTGTGGTGCTGGGCCATCCCAGGGACCATTTTTATCTGTGAGTGGTATCAATAGATAACAATTGAGTTTTTGTCAGTGCAGAGTTTATATGTTCAGTTCTGTTAAAATGGGGAGGGCTTCAGTTTAGCTTATAATACTGAAAAGTCTAATCTGATTTGGTAGTGAGGGGTTTTCACATAGTTTCTTTTTCACAGCCATCACAGAGGATGGCACATATATATTTAGCCTTGTTTCGCTATTCAGTGTTATGCTAACTGACAATAAATATTCACCAATTGTACATGGATATTTCAATTCTTTTGAGAATTAAAAAGCATAAGGCATATTCAGATTGAAACTTCAAGAAGTCTTAATTGTGGTGGAGTATGTGACACTCGATGAGGTTTTTCACTTACAGAAATACACTTTTGAAAAGAGGATGTTTCACATAGCTTTGCATGTTGTTCAGACATGTCCATTTTGACTGACTATGAATGATTAGTTGAAAGTTGTTCTGTTTTCTTCTTGTTGTAATTACAGTAAGATACCTCGTGACCTTGTTACAATCCTCCTAAAAAAAATCCAAAACAAAACATAGAAAGAATGCAGAACCAGGTGTGCTTTTTTAATGATGAAAAATACAGTACAGATTTCACGAGGTTAGAGGTCAGTAAAGACATCTTATTCGTGCATTTTCATAAAGTAATTTTAGAAAATAATTGAGGAGATAGGCTTGCAAATAAAGCAGAAGACACATGAGGAGCTGTGCTTCTATGGCAGTAGTAGTAGCTGCTAATGCAGTAAGGGGAGGAAGTTAATTACAGGATCATAACAGTCTACAGATGTTTATAAAATGAATACACTAATCAGTAATTTTTTTTTGGTTTTTTTAGCTTATTACAAGTGCAGTATGAACAGTTTTAGCCTGAATGCCAGGGAAGAACTCCCTATAGCAAGATAAAAG
Source organism: Fulmarus glacialis (assembly GCF_000690835.1). Classification (NCBI taxonomy): domain Eukaryota; kingdom Metazoa; phylum Chordata; class Aves; order Procellariiformes; family Procellariidae; genus Fulmarus; species Fulmarus glacialis. Next base: position 14,194 of record NW_009205841.1, on the reverse strand, counting down.
TGAATTAACTCTTTAGATCATACTTTTCCCTGAAGTACTTAAAACACATTGTTAGCAATATTTAATACGGGGGAAATCTTTCATTGGTCAGAGCATGGGCTGGATTCTGTTTCTAGCTGTTCTGGTGCTTGAAGCACTTTTCTTGGGACATCCAATTACAGCAATCTGTTAACCTCTTTGGAGGAGAAAACTGAAACCCACGTCCAGAGAGATGAATGAGATGGACCTGAGGGCAGACAGCTCACAGAATAGGCTTTTGATTAAAAAAGTACCTCATTCTTATGTACTGATTGGGGAATTTCAGAGAAACAGATGAGATCCCGATACAGAAAAATTCATGTGTTTACTGCTGGAGAAGAGTGTTCATGCAGGCTGGAAGCAGTCTAAATAGCCAGCTTTTAGGAAATCCCTTTTGCAGACGAGCGGTAATTTCATTGCATTTTTGAGGGGCAGTTGCTAGTTTCCCCAACAAGTGTTCCTGATGGTTATTACATGCTGGTAGCAGCCAAGCAAAAGAGAAAAGTAATTCTCAAGGAAGAAGATGCTTAGTTTCAAGCAGCAAAGGCATGATCCAGATAATTTAGAAGCTGCATTTTTAACCTTTAACTTTAACCTTAAGTCCCTTAACGTAATGCCACAGACTTGCCAAATTAGAGGAGGTGGGAACTTAAGAAGTGATGAAAAGCATCGAAGATAAATTCCCTAAGACAATTCCAAGAGAACGTTATGGGCGCCCAGAAGAGGGGAAACATGCTTCAGTGGAGTTACTGGGGTGTTTTGGGCTGGCCAACCAGGCAGAAGAGAGATGTTGTTTTAAAGCCCAACAGTTCAGTAAGCAGATGCAACGTGAAGGAGAACCTCTCTTCACACTCTTCAGTGCTCACAGGCTGCTTACATCTAATAGATGTGTTGGTGCTCCAGCATACTTCTTCATACTACGTAGATCCAGTCTCAAAGGGATCTTTCCAGTGATGGATCCTCTGGCCCAGCGTGGCCTTCTGTATCCCACTTTTTTCCAGCTTATGGTTGGTAAGTGAGTTCCTATATTCTGGGGATGCATGGCTAATTAAAAAAAAAGTTGCCTAGCTGCATCACCGTGTATTAGTGATAGATCTAATACTCAAGGTCAGCTGTGTCCTCTGAGGTCAGAGCTCATTTGATCATAGTGTCTTACAAGACAAAGTTGCTAATTCTTCCTGAATAGAGACTGGTAAACTGAGTTCTCCATTCATTTTTTATAGTATTATCCAGGCCTTCTCATGCTTTCCTTTCCTTAAAGCTGGAATGGATTTTAAACTTTACAAAACACAAGTTTCTTCTATTCTGGCGGGATTTTTTCAGATCCCATCAAGTTAAAAATTAGTCATTCCGAGAGAAGAGTGAGAGCAGGTATGGGGAAGAGTTGTTACCTACCTGTTATTTCACTTGCAGATCCCCGATGGTGGTCCTGGCCGTTCAGCTGCTGATGTTTGCTGTGCTGCTTGGCATGACTTGTCTGCTGTTTTACTCTTCTGATTCTGAAACGTATTGTCTGTCCAGCTTGACAGGTTTCTTTGTGCTATCATCCTGGCTTTGTACTTCTGGATAAAATTTCTTGCAAACATAGTGGTTCCTTCATCTGTCTGGCTGATTTCCAGTAGGTGTGAGGCTGTGGTGTTCGTTGTCAAGATTTTGATAGGGGTTTTCAGGTTTGGCACTCCCCAAACGATGTGTGAGCCTTCCTAAGAGGCAGTTTAAGTTGGTACCTTATGGAGTTAAAGAGTATTCTTGTCTGTCAAAGAAGTTGTCACTGTCAGAACAGAAAAAAGTGTTCCCTCACAGGAAAGTAAAAGGAATATAGAAACTGTTGTTGATACTCATACTTGTAAAATATCCATGGGCTTTTTTTTTTTTTCCAGTTCTTTTCTGTGGTTGAAAGGAGGGACCTTCAGGGTTTCGTTTCATTTTGTCTATATTTGTTCATGTCTGTCCATCTGAATCTTGTATCCTGTTAATTAAATTTAAATCTCTTTGCAGTCATTTCAATGGATTTTAGTCTAATCTGCTGGGGTCTTTGCACACTATATGTGTCCACTGTGACTTGATTCTGTCGGTAACATTTCCAAATCGTCTGTGGACTTGTTTGTTTATTGCTATAGCCAGTCCACCCATCAAATTCTTGAGTATAGTCTTGATAGTCGATGTCAAAGGCTAGATCTTTTACCCTGGAATGTAAGAAAAGGGTAAAACTTAAAAACATATATACTGTAAATTCATTGTCTCTTAACTTCTTAAAGTTATATAGAGAGATTATCCACTGACGTAAGAGGTCAAAGCTCCATCGTGCTGTTCCAGCTTACACCTAGCAAGGATGAGCCCCATGGCATGTAAACAGAGCACACTTCAAACATTGCTTTTGTCTGTTCTTCAGAGAAAAGTCTGATCCTCAGCATGCCAGAACATAGTCAAGCTGGTTTTAACGAGTAAGAATAACAGTAAAGATACAACAACATAAGGCTCAGCAGTCTTGTGCAGCTGAAACTCATAGCTCTACTTCTTCACTGCTTGTTGTTGTCTGTGCTACCTTGGCTGGGAGTCGCTTCTTCCCTTTCAGTACAAACCTGCGGTTAAGGAATGGCTCATCCCTTTCTTGCACTGACATTGACCTCAGCAGAATGACTTCTCTTCTGTGTGAGGAGAGAATCAAGCCTGTAATCCTGAAAAGAAGGATTGCTTAAATTTGATCTCATGAATAAGTACTGAGTCCTAATTTCATACTATTTCTGGTGTTCAGATGGAGACAGCAATATATTAGGGATTAAATAATAGTTTTGAAGCAGGATTGAAAATGCAGCGTTTGCAGTTGCTCCGTTATGACCTTAACTGTGTAACTGCCCCCAGTGATGGGACCCCGGCAAGGAAACCGCACTGGCTTTGTTCATTTCCTCCTGGTGTTGGCTGCTCTTGCCATCCAGCACTCTGGTTTTTGCTTTCTTTTAAAACAGATCAGTAGGATAAATTATTTTTAAGAGATTGTGTGCACTAAAGGGCGACATACGTGCCTGTTGAGTTGCTGTAAAGCTGCCTTGTTTTACGACTAAACTGATGTATTTTAGGTTAAACTAGCATTTGTGCCCTAAAGCTTGTTGTTAGGTAATAAGTCCATAGTAGCAGTCTTCTGACATCTCTTTGAGATGCTGGGGTTCAGCTTCCTGAGGTGGAGCAATGTTAGCATGGTTTGGTCAGGTATTAATGTCTTTCCTCTTAGAGAAGGCAGGTTTGAAAGAGGCAGTGTCGCTTCGGTGAAGCCACGTTTGGGACTCAGACACATGCAGTGTTAGTGCCTGGTGTTTGACATTTGAAAAGAAGGTGTTTTCACGTTAGTAATTCTGAGCTGCAAAAATGAAGATCCTTGAGAAACAACTTCCAAATTTTGCGATAGAGTTTCCACTGTCCAAAAAATAATACTTTCAAAATAAGAAATGAACTCCCTTTCAATTAATAGCAATGCTGTTCACAGCTATTACTCTTGAGTAGAGCAAGAGGATTAAAACTTAATTGCTTAAATATAAAAGAAAAAGACCATATATGTTGTTATTGAAATTTAGTTTCACTAGGTTAGACTGTAACAGTGAAGCGTTTAAAAAAAAATTAAAAAGAAAGATCGAAACCCTTCTCGTCTCCCCCCTCCACTCAAACACCTTTTTGTCTCAGATGAAGAAGTTGCTGTACGGGCTCTGAAAGAAATGAGTCGTTACCCAACAGTAACAGCTGAGCTGTCATTTCTTGGGTGTTTTGTTTTGTTTCTGTTTTTTAACAGGTCTTCGTGATGAAGCTACGTGTAGCTACATTTATGTTTAGGAGAGAGTGAAAAACAGCATGTTTTTATGGTGATGAGATGTCACATAATTTTTTTACATTTGCAGTTTGTCAAAGCATGTTCAGGACAATACCGTAACTGCCTCCCGCTGTCTCCTGTTTGCCAGGGGCAAATACCAGATGGGGAGAGACACTTGCCAAAAATTACAGCCCAGTGGCGGGAAAGGACTTGCAACAAATCTAGATCATTCGGTCAAAATCCTCAACGATTGTAGGTAACACAAGGAAAAGCTGTGCTGCAGCGTGGTCTGTGAAGAGTCAGGGATGCATCTTTCTGGCACGCTGGATCAAAGAACTTTGCAAACAGCCCCCTGTCTCTCACTGCAGCAGTTCCTGGTAGAGCCGTCTGCTTTGGACGCTGTTTTGCAAAGTTACGTTCCCTCCTGACCAGTGTTCCAGTAAGCAGGCCCTGAGGAAAGTTGTTCATTGATCTGACAGGGACGTTGAAAGATCATTACTGCTGAGCACGCTAAGACGTTGTAAACCTGTCACGTTAACGCAGCAGTGCCTGTAACAAGCTGTATTCTTATGCTCTGGTAGAAGGGGAAAAGCACTTCCTCTTCCAGCTGCGAGGCAAGGTGTCCAGTCAACCTGTCCTTGTGCTCTCTCTTTTCTGGAGTGTAAGAACATTGCTGTCTGGATTGTCTCTGTTTGCATGCCATTTGAACTTTCAAGCTATAGTAACCAGCCAGAGATCAACAAGCCAAAGATCACAAAGCAGAGATCCAGGAAAAAAGGTGTTTAGAAGTGATCTGCTAGGAAAAGATCAGCGGTGTCAGACTGAGGATACCCGGCCCAGAGGAGTCATTTCTACCTTTCACACCGAGGGCAAGAGAACAGGGCGCTGGGCGCTCCCCTCACCAGCCGTTGCAAAAGCAGCTTAGTGCTGGGGACTTGTCCCTTGCAAGAAGAGCACAGCTGTCATTTAGAAAGATGTGTAGATGGTCTCAGATGAGAGTGTTATGCGCATGGCTCTACTCACAAAGTAATTTAGCTAGTAAAAGACCCACCCTCTTGTTTTTATTAAGCTGTTCATGGTGTAGGAAAGAATGTGTTGGGTTTTTTTTAATTCAGCTTCTATGAAAAAAGAGCAAATGAAACAGCAGGTATGAAGAGTTGCAATTTTAAAATCTCACACCAAATCATTCAGCCTTCATCCCTGCCAGAATTTATCTAGAAACAAAGGGGGTGATTTGTCTGAGGTGGGACTTGATCTGAGGGTTTCAGACAAGAGTAGGTGACACAGAGAAGTACGTTTCGTAAGAGCTAACTATTTGAATGTATCGTAGCTTAAAAAAAGGTAATGAAGTTGGTGGTAACCTGCTCAGAGCTTATTTCAGCGTGTTATCTTTGCTTAGCATACCTGTGGCATGGTGTGGGTTTTTTTAGAGCGTAATTCTGTGTGTATCTCCAAAGGCCAGCATCAGGAAGATGGGCAGCAGCGGGGGTTTGAGTGGATCCTGTGGCAATACGAATGGTGGAAATGGATCAGTGCTCAGTGCTGGATGAGAGCCTTTTTATTTGCAAGCTGACTGGCAGCTGGTATTAAACACTTGATCCCCCGTCCTTTAAATTAGTCGGTGGAACAATTCCATTGGCAGATTGCCTGGGTGAAATGGCATCGCAGTACCGAGGGAAACTTCTCTGGGAAAAAGTATAATTATTCACCTTAAGCCCCCATTTTCAGATGCAGAATTATCAATGAGGCTTAGAGGATTTAACCCTAAAATCCCAAGGAGGAACTCTAACCCCATTGAATGCAAGGACTGAAGTTTTATCGTTAGCTTGGATTGAAGCTGGGAATTTGTTGCTGTTTTTCCACTGGGTTGAAACTATGCCTTTGTCTGCAGGGAAATAGTAACGCTCTTCGCTTCCCCCATTCCATCACATGCCAGGTAGTCTTAACCATCTTGTTTGGCCATTCATTTGTTTTCTTGTGCTCATCTATGGACAAAGGAATTGTACGTACAATTTTATACATAAATCCTGATTGGGGCTACCTGTTTCTGGATTTATCAGGTTTAGCCCATTGTGGACAGCACAGCTGAGCCATTGAGAACACCGACTGACTATTACTCAGCTGAGAAAATTTCATAGTAGGTCACTTTTGCTGTCACCGCAGTAAAAAATTGTGAAACCTGGGAATTTTGTTCAACACAGAAAATAATTAGAAGTTTCAAGGCAAACAGCAGGACTCGGATTCTTTAGCAATTTCGGGAGCAGCAAGAGGATAAGAGTGTGGATATATGAACCCATGGTGTCCTACTGGAAGCCTAACATCTTGCCTAACCTGATGGTATAAAAGTTAGCAGCATTTTGTTAGATTCAGTCCCCCCCCGGGGGGGGGGGAGGGTAGAAGAGGTAAAAAAAGGGTAAAAGGGGTACTTGAGTTCTTGAACACAAGTAACAATTCGTAGCCCTGCAGATGCTCAATATAAGATCAGTTGTTATTATGAGAATACAGGGGTTTGATATTAAATTCTGCCAAAAATACACTGGATCGTTTATATATAGATAAATAGATAGATACTAAAAAAAATAGAGCTTGTGAGCATCTATTTTTTACATATTGTTGCAATGAAATGTGAACCACTTGTTCCCAGGTCTTAAGCTGGACATCTGCATGAATTGCAGTGCTACTGTAAATGTTTCTCAACATGGACAGGTAGATGCTATCGGAAAAACCAGAACAAATTCTTAAGTTGCCAATATTGTCACAAAGTCTCCCTGCAGAATGAAGTTGTTTGACAAAGTGTTTCCCTGGTGATTTGGCTGCAGATGAAAATGTCTTCAGCAATAAAATTCCGTGCTCGGGTCCCAGCTCTCTGTGCTCATCAATCAGCAAATGACATATCAAGGATCTTTTTTGCTGGATTAGTTAATGTGGTGGGGAAAATATGTGAGACATTGATACTCCTTTGAATTTCTATACGTAGGGGGTTTTTCCCACTCTTAAATACACATTTTTTTTTTTTTTTTTAAATATAGATATTTTGTTGCCTACAGTTTCCTTTAGTAATCAACAGTGCTGCAGTAGGACTAATGTAAAACTTATTTTTTATGTACACAGATTTTCTTGCCTGGAGATAATGCCTACTCTCAGAAAATCGCTGTCAATCATAGGAAAGGGAGAGCTGGGGGAAGGGTAAAGGAGAGACATACGTTTGGTGACAGCATTTCTACCCTCAGTGCACTGTCCTTTGGTGGCTTAATATATTAATATTTTGCCAATAAAAGGCATTTTGTAGAATTTTTGTGGCTCTATGTGTTGTAAACAGAGTTTTGCTGGGGATAATCATGTTCCGTATGTGCTGATACTTTCATAAGGTATCATTAATGGCTTTAGAAAGTTCAATTACATGGCTGCAAAGAAATAAATCACCTTATAGTTTAATTGCCTCTAATATAACAGCAGCAAATATCTTCTGGGAAGCTGCCTACTCTGTTACTAAATGACTGTCAATGATGAAGCTGCTTTCCTTAAAGGATGCTCTATTAAGGAGATCGTTTCGCAGTGTTTTATGCTACATCTGTGGCTGCCACTACTAAATTTTATAAAGGAATTTAAAATATGACAGATGTCAGTAGTAACTTTTATTTCATGCCTGCTTTTTAAGGGAAAAAATTGAACTTACTGCAATTCCCATAAAGATTTATATGGAATGTTTCATATAAAATCCTTTTTAAATACTTTTAAAATGGTTTTTTGAACGATGATATGGGATCCAGGGAAATACCTTAAAACACATTATAGCAGATTCCCTCTGTGTAGTGTGTGTCCATCTGCTGAGGAAAATACTAAGAAGAGTCATTGATTTTCCTACTTAAATGTCTCAAAACAGAGTCACTCCTATTCAGATCCAGTCACCTGAGAGGCAAAAAGGGATCACAGATGGAAAGATGAGTATCTTATATAAAAAAAGAAGTGATAACATGATGAGAAACAAGGAAAGGAAGAGAGAAAGCATGAAAGTGGTACAGGAGGAAGACCAGTAAGAAGGCGAAGGCTGATGAGCTGGAAGGGGAAGAGAAATGGGAAGAGCCAAGATTCTCAACAGGAAGATAAATGAGGAGAATCAACTGATTAGGCAAAGGGAAGAGATAGGAGGAAGTGCAGCAAGAGCAGAATAATGGAGAATTTAGTAAAAGCAGAAATCAAGGACACCAAATAATCAAAGGATAGGATATAAAAGGGTATTGGCTGCCTTTTCCTCCCATTACCAATCAGTAGGTGGGAGAGAGGGATGATGGACAAATGTCAAAGGCACAACCAACTTGTATTTTCTTGCTTGTCCTCTTTTTAGGACTCTGGGTTTCCTTTGTCTGATTTTGGTTCACCATGTTTACTTTGGGTAGATCACACTTCCTTTAATACTATGGTATTGCTAAACTCTGTGACTACTTTGAATTATTTGAATCGTATTATTTTGGGATCATAGCTTGAACTATCAGGCCTTAAAATGATTCTGAGCAATTTTGGATCATCTCTTTTCCTCATGCTTCTAGAAAAGTGCAAGTTTCAGTACATTCCCTCCCCGCTTTTAATACAGTAACTAGCAAACACTTTGACTTGATAGCTCAAGCATATAAGAGGTGCACAACCTTCAGTGTGTTAAGTATGGTGGTGCGTAATCTCAAGCATCTCCCTGTCCTTAGGGAGGTGGGGTGGCTCCAGAAGAGGTACAGAGCTTCCAGGATCTAGACGCTGACCTAGATGCATGAGTGAGTGCAGGGATGCTAAACCTTTGGCCGTGCTGTGGCCCACCCTTTCATTTGCCAGCTAGCAAAGGTTAGCCAGCACGGGAGGATAAAAGAGCAAGGCTTTTTGAGATGTAAAACCCACCCCTCCCGTACATTTTTGTTCTCCAGAAGCGAGTGGATCTGGGAGTGTGCCCTGCCCTTTTCTTTGGGCAATTTCCTTACAGCAGTGGTTCATGCGTTGTTAACACTTTACAGGGTAATGGGTAGGTTGTTAACTAATGGCTGTTTTCAGCCTCTAACTTGTAGGCTATAACAGTAAGAATACATTCTATTTCAAAGGGTGTTTTTTTAAAGGAAAAAATGATTTTTTTGCTGAATTCAGGAGGTGGGAGTTAGGTGGCACTTAATGTATTGAATGCAGTGAGAGAAAATTTGAGCATAAGGTACAGAGACATGTAGGTTGGGTTTGGATGAACACATTTGTGTGTGGAAAATTATATACTGCCTCAACGAAAATGATTTTTTCCTTCTGAAAGAAAATGTTGTTTTCTCCCATGTATTGAGAGAAGTTACAGATCTCCCATTGTAGCATGTGTGGTTTTTGTCCCCATACATGTAAATAGCAGTACTATTAAACTAATTTTTGCAAAAATTATGGAAGATTTCTTCAAAAAAGTGTCTTTCTTCCTTCAAACTGTTTTTATTTTATGTGCTGATTATTTTGTCTTGAAGCTGGGAACCCCTGGTCTGTTCTTCATTGTTCTGGCAGAATTAAAAAATTCACCACGAGTGTATTTCCCTCCTTAACTAAAAATAATTTCCAAATAAAAAAAAAAATTTTAAAAGCCTGTGAGAATATCTGATCTAAAGTTGCCAGTACTGAAATAATATTTCAAGAATATAGTAAAAAATCAGTAAGAACAGAATCAAGTTACATGAAATCTTGTTGTTTCTCCCAGGCCAGGATTAACGTAAATACAGAACGGGTGTAACATGAGGAATAATAACATATAGTCACAGCCCAATTAAACAAAATAGCAAGTAAGGAAGATGTATCCTGGAAAAAATCTAGATCAAAGGAAAGCCTGCTATTTTGTCCTTGGCTCACTGTTTTTATTTTGGCTATCTACAGCTGATCTTTAATGCCTATACTTAGCAAGGACAGCTTTTAAAAGGGAAAGCTGCTCACAAGAACCAGGATTTTCAAGGCAAGGTCCTCAGTCTGCCTCCAGTTTACTTAGAGGTACTCACACAATGTGCTCTGTGTTTGGTTTTGATTTTGGGTCTTTTACCGAGTCCGGAGTGGGACCGCATTTGGGGCAGCCATGCATTTGTGACACAGGGCAGTGGAACTGTGTCAATGACGTGGGGACATCAGCAGGGAGTAAAACTCGGTTTTTAGAAACATTGCACAGGGAAAAAAGGCAATTCTTAGAACAGCTTAGATGAATGAGTGCAGAGCAAGCCCCGAGTCGGCTGGTGCTGTTTGCAGGATGATGGGTGTTGCCATAGTGACTGAGAAAGGGGGGAACAGAATAGTTTTGAAGGGAATGCTGGGGCTTCAGTAATGCTAACTTAGCATGTGACATCTGCCAAAGAGCCCCGTTGGGGAGATGAGCAGTAATGTGGTATGAGTGCATGAGAGCACGAAGGTCGCCCGGCGTCTGCCAGCCAGTGACTGAAGTCGTGGCTCGGACGGATGGGGAGGTGGTGGAAATAAACTCACCTTCTGTTCACGCGCGCAGGTTATCCCCGAGTTATCTATTGGCACATTTCCTGACAGGGTAATTGCTTCTGCTTCCTCTCTGGTTCCTGAAAATACTGGCTTTAATTCTAACAGTGACTGCTATGGAGATAATTCCCAGGTCCTCTGTGTTTTGAGAGCACCACCCTCGCGTCCCACAGACTGCACGGGTTTTCCTGCCCTGGCTGCCTAGTTCTCTTGGCAAATCAAACAAGCTGTGAAGAGTAGCCATGGGCTGACCTTTTCCTTGTGCTTCAGCACTAGTTTTGTGCTCTCTATAGTTTTTTCTCTTGATTTGGGGAAAATGGAGAGTGGACATCTCTGATTGGTTTGTTAGGGGAACAGATTAGGAAGGCGGGTTACCTGCACGAGTCTCTTCACTAGGGTCCTGCATCTGCACTGTTAGGACGTAACGTGGATCTCCAAAGCCAGACGCTGAGTGACATTGTAGGCAGCTCACTGGATCTAGTGCTTATCCCTGGAGACTGGGGACCCGCCCACTCTCTTCATGGAGCTAGAAATTTCTCAGAGAGCATGAGGCCAACTGTTGTGTTTGGAGCCAGGTGACTTCTCTCTTCAAGCAGATAGTTTGAGCTGTATTGTGTCTATACTTCACAGTAAGTCACTATCCAGGATTTGCACTAAAAAACTCATTTTTGCTTAAATAAGAATTATTGTCTTTTACTAAATACATGAAGCCTATCAAGTGGGTACAGTACTAAAGATGTCAAGTGAATGAATCATGGGCAGGAAGAAGAGTCAGGACAGAGTTTGTCTCTATAGCATGGATCAGAATCCGGATAAGGCTAAGAACTGCTCAAGATCAAGATATATGACTGCTCTGATACAAAGTAAATAGCGTTTTTAAAATTAATGTCCTTGGCATTGGCTATGTTAATACTTCCCTTTTGCAACATTTATTTTTTCATTAACGGAGCTAATGTGACTGAAGATGGATGTGAAGAAGTGACAAGCACCATGTATGTTTAAACGGGGAAGGGTCTGCTGCAGTCTGTGCTTATGCTGAAGTCTTAGTCTTGAAGTAGTGGTACTGAAAAACATAGACTAAGGAGAACTTGCACAGCATTTGGGGGATATGCTCCTTGCATCAGTCAAGAGCCCCCCATGTTCTTTTGTTCTATACCATAAGGGCTCCCTGAATTCACACGGTCTGCACGCTCATCTGTTTCTTCATTCCCTCCATGCTCCCTTTCTTCACCAAAGTGAGAGTTGCCTGTGTGTTTCTTGCAATATACCAGTGTTGTCCTCTTTTTTCCCATGCCAAGGTCAGCTGCTTTTCCATACATGAAGCTTTGTGTGTCTCTTCATCCCTCTGTTGCCCTCATAGCTCTTCCTTCCTCTCTTCCTTCCTTTCCCTAGCTCGGAAAGGCAGTTCCCTAGGACTCAACTCACCCAGAGATATTGTGGCCAAAAAAAAACCATCTGTGCCTTGGATTTTACAGGAGAACAGCTATTATGCCGTAAAAGATATACTTGCATGGGCAGTGAAGACACAAGCTCTTCCTCTTATTTTTCTTCCTCTCCCTGAGGCAATTTGTTCTGGGTGTCAGCATTTCTAAACTGTACTGGGAGCAAGTGCTGCAACGATATGGAGGAAAGGGGGGGATCATTAATGCTGGCAAAGAAGATGGCAGCCATCCACTGGCTCTTTGATCTATAGGTCATTACCCACAGACCTGGATGGCTGAAACAGCTGCCATCTACTAGCTAACTGCAAGAGGTCACAAATCCTGTGCGTATAGGTGCCTTTCCCCTTTCGTTTTCTTGTTTTCGCCAAAATCTATATGACATTGCCCATTGCCTAGAACATTCCCTGAAATGTTGGAATTAATCAAATAATACAGCATCCTGAAATTATCTTGTAATAGGCAAATGCATGGAGAAATGCCACTCGGCCAACAATCATAACATCCAGGGTTGAAAACTACCTTACTGTACTCATAGGTCATCAGTCCCTCAGCGCAGTTGTTTTTCCAGGCTACGCTGAATATCTGACTTTTATGTTTTCTTATGCAGCTGTTCTACAGACTGATCTAATACCTTCTTGGCAAGAAACCAGAGCTGACCGTTATTCTGTGGGTCTCCCTTCCATTGTGCTTGTTCCTCATCACTCTTTACATCAGCTTTGCATGGGCTTCTGGGCTTTGAGTGACAACAAAGTTTTCTCCACAACGTGGATGAATGTCCCTCTGTGTAGTTGCACCTTCTGATTCATACCATCTAATTTGTGTGGGGTTTTTTTGTTACAAAAATTTATTGATCTCTTCTCTTTCCTTTTTTCCTCCTATTTTCTTTACCTCTTTCCTCTGGCTAGGGTTTCCCATGCCTCCATCACATTAAATCTGGTAACCAAACAGCTGCGTAGTCATGTTAACTTGCTGACCTGACAGAAAGCATGCACCCTGAAAATAAACATTTTCTAGAGCAGTGTAACTACAGCGCTGGAAAGTGGTCTGAGCAAACTATACCATGAGCACCAGACCAGGTGAAGAAGTGAAGTCGGTGTATCTTTGGCTTTGGTTGCTGGGGTTTAGTTATATTTATTTTGAATTTGCAATGTGGTTTTGGATTTGTGGGTTTTGCTTTGGTTTTTTTTGGTTTGGGTTGGCTTGGGTTGGCTTGGGTTGGCTTGGGTTTTTTTATGAAGGGATATATTTGGTTTTTGTTAGGCAGGAAACTAACAAAACAGAACAGGGACATTTTCTTGAATAGAAAGAAATATGAGTGGTTCTGGAATTTGTTTCTTTTGATTTTCAATGTAAAATATCTCAAAAAGTCTCTTAGTTGGGAAGTTGACGTGGAACATAAGAAGATACTTGCTTGAGTATAGTAGTGTTTAACTTTTGAATTAAGTATTTTCCATGAATACAAAAATATGTTATATATATTTTGGTTTGAAGTTCAATCTTGATCCAGTTTACTTGCTGTGATAAAAACTGCCGTCCACTGAAGCCCCAAAGAGATTCATAGAGAGCAGTTGTTTGCCATAGTATCATTTCTCAAAGATAAATTATGCAGCAGTAAAGACAAGTTCATAAACTTTATTGTATTGCTTTAGTAGCAGTACTTTAGGTACTACCAGGAAGGCAAATTCAACACTAAGGCCTTCCCCAAGGTTTATTAAACTGTTTTAGAAGCTGCCAGTGTAATTTTTTTTTCCCTTTTAGGATATTTTTCTAAGCTCAGTAGCGGGAGGGGGGAAGAAGAGGGTGGTCTTTTTTTCTTGATCTTTGGTTAACCTTTCTTTGGTTTCCAACTTACACTAGCATGTAAAAGTATCATACTATAAGAAAAAAATTATACTCTCTATACTTGATTGACTCAAACACATGTAGCTTTTTATAGGCTTGCCATTTTTCTTCAATAGCATGTATCTTTGTCATAGTTTAAAAATTATCCAGAAATAGTACAGTTACAGTTCTTAAAATTATGTGCAGCTATGAGCAATATGTACTATCCACATTTTCCATATGTTGAGACAATGTTCTAGTTTTATGTGCATAGTAAAAAAAATATCAGTGATAAACAGTCAATCGAGTGGAACGGTATCTTAATTGAATACTGAAAAAATCAGGATCAAAGTACTTTACATTTGTATTCAAAAGAATTTTAGGACAAAATGTTCTTCAGGCCCTCATGTGGTAACCCTGAAATTTTAGGTCTTTCTGGTCTTTGCAAACTGTACTAGTATGCAATATTGGCACCAGAGGATTTATGGCTATTTGCCTATAATTGATTCATTTTTTCTTAAGAATTTCAGAAGATCTTTAAGCAGCTAACATTTTCACTATTTATGTCTGGGTTTCATTTTAGGAAGAATGTAGGAATGTTGAACTGTTGCTATTCTCCTAGAGAAGCTGGCGGCTCACG